>NC_092086.1:9871674-9950918 GCF_045679555.1 Salvelinus alpinus | reverse complement strand
GATGACAAAACGGATGGCACTGTGAAAGACTGCATATAATTTTAGTAGAGTGTTGGAGCCTATTTTGTAAATGACATCACTAAAGTCAAGGATTGGTAGGATAGTCAGTTTACGAGGGTATGTTTGGCAGCATGAGTGAAGGAGGCTTTGTTGCGAAATAGGAAGCCAATTCTAGATTTCATTTTGGATTGGAGATGCTTAATATGAGTCTGGAAGGAGAGTTTACAGTCTAGCGGGCAGCAATCGGTTGAAGAGTATGCATTTAGTTTAACTTGCATTTAAGAGCAGTTGGACGCCACGGAAGGAGAGCTGTATGGCATTGAAGCTTGTTTGGAGGTTTGTTAACACAGTGTCCAAAGAAGGGCCAGATGTATACAGAATGGTGTCGTCTGCATAGAGGTGGATCAAAGAATCTCCAGCAGCAAGAGCAACATCGTTGATATATACAGAGAAAAGTGTTGGTCAGAGATTTGAACCCTGTGGCACCCCCAAAGAGACTGTCAGAGGTCCGGACAGCAGGCCTTCCGATTTGACACACTGAACTCTATCTGAGAAGTAGTTAGTGAACCAGGCGAGGCAGTCAATTGAGAAACCAAGGCTGTTGAGTCTTCCGATTAGAATACGGTGATTGACAGAGTCGAAAGCCTTGGCCAGGTCGATGAAGACGGCTGCACAGTACTGTATTTTATCAATGGCGGGTTATGATTTCGTTTAGGACCTTGAGCGTGGCTGAAGTGCCCCAGTGACCAGCTCGGAAACCGGATTGCACAGCGGAGAAGGTACAGTCGGATTCAAAATGGTCAGTGATCTGTTTATTAACTTGGCTTTCGAAGACTTTAGATAAGCAGGGCAGGATGGATATACAGTTGAAGTCAGAAGTTTACATACACTTAGGTTGGAGTCATTAAAACTCGTTTTTCTACCACTCCACAAATTTCTTGTTAGTGTAACGGATGTGAAATGGCTAGCTAGTTAGCGATGGTGCGCACTAATAGCCTTTCAGTTGGTGACGTCACTCGCTTTGAGACCTTGAAGTAGTGGTTCCCCTTGCTCTGCAAGGGCCGCGGCTTTTGTGGAGCGATGGGTAACAATGCTTCGTGGGTGACTGTGGTTGTCTGTGTGCAGAGGGTCCCTGGTTCGAGCGAGGGGGCGGACGTAAAGTTATACTGTTACATTAACAAACTATAGTTTTGGCAAGTCGGTTAGGACATCGTGCATGACACAAGTAATTTTTCCAACAATTTTTTACAGACAGATTATTTCACTTATAATTCCCTGTATCACAATTTACATACAATAAGTTGACTGTACAATAAGTTGACCTTTAAACAGCTTTGAAAATTCCAGAAAATTATGTCATGGCTTTAGAAGCTTTTGATAGGCTAATTGACATAATTTGAGTCAATTGGAGGTGTACCTGTGGATGTATTTCAAGGCCTACCTTCAAACTCAGTGCCTCTTTGCTTGATGTCATGGGAAAATCAAAAGAAATCAACCATGACCTCAAATAACAAATTGTAGACCTCCACAAGTCTGGTTCATCCTTGGGAGCAATTTCCAAACGCCTGAAGGTACCACGTTCATCTGTACAAACAATAGTACGCAAGTATAAACATCATGGGACCACACAGCCGTCATACCGCTCAGAAAGGAGTGTCACGAATCCCGCCGAAGATGGTGCCTCTCCTCTTCCGCTCGGCGGTCGTCGTCACCGGCCTACTAGCTGCCATCGATTCTTTTCTTTTTGTTAGTTTGGGCTGATTGGGTGCACCTGTTTTGAGTTTAGTTTTGTGGGTAGGCTATTTAAGGGCAGTAAGCCCGCTGGCTTTTGTGCGGGCTTGTTTCTCTGTTATTTGGTGTTGGATTGGTATGTGGATTTATTATTTTTTCTGGACAGTTTAGTCCTGTGTTTTTGGACTCGTTTTTTAATTTGCCCGTGTGTTTAGGGCATGATCGTTTTTCTGGAAAATAACTGGAAAATAAATCCACTTTCTTGAATCCCTGCTCTCTGCGCTTGACTCCTCCACCCAGTACTCCTAGCAGCTCTGACAAAGCCCGCACCTCATATGGAGTCAGCAGAAGCAGCGACCACCCCTCTCCCAACTATGGAGGAGCGGTCCATCATCATACAGCTGTCCTTCATCGTATCGGGTCAGCGATGGACCAGATGATGGAGAGGATGGAACGATGGGAGAGGAGTGGTCTCCCGACGCCCCCTTCAGCTCCCCTGCAGACGACACAACCCACTCCTAGTGTCATCGGCTGGGACCAGCACATTGCGTCTCACCCCCCCGAGGGAGTACGATGGAGCAGCGGCTGGTTGCCAGGGATTTCTGCTCCAGCTTGAGCTCTACCTGGCTACCGTGCGTCCGACTCCCTCGGGTGAGGAGAGTGTAAGCCTCCTTGTCTCCTGTTTGTCGGGTAGGGCCCTGGACTGGGCCAACGCAGTCTGGAACATCCCAGACTCGGCTCGGGACCACTACTCGGAGTTCACCCGCCGGTTTCGAGCGGTGTTCGACCACCCACCAGAGGGCCGAGCGGCGGGTGAGCGTCTGTTCCACCTCAGACAGGAGACGAGGAGCGCCCAGGATTTCGCTTTAGAGTTCCGGACCTTGGCTGCTGGTGCGGGGTGGAATGACAGGGCCTTAATAGACCATTACCGTTGCAGCCTCCGGGAGGACGTCCGCCGGGAGCTAGCTTGTCGGGACACCACACTCTCCCTCGATGAACTGATAGACATGTCGATCCGACTAGATAACCTGCTAGCTGCCCGCGGGCGTTCAGAGGGGGTCCTGTCCATTCCACCTCCCGCTCCAACTCCGATGGAGCTGCATCTAGGGGGACCGGAGGAGGTGGCTCCTCTTGCACCTACTGTGGCCGGAGAGGACACACTTCGGACCGGCGCTGGAGGAGTCCATCTGGGAGTCGGGATGGCAGGCGGAATACTCCTCGGCCACCCCAGGTGAGTAGGCACAAGACTCACCCAGAGCTCCCTGTTGGTCACATGTTTTTGGTAATTCTTTCCCCTGCGTTTTTCCCCTCTCTTCAGCATAAGGCGCTAGTCGACTCAGGCGCAGCTGGGAGTTTTATGGATCGCGGACTCGCCCGTAAGTTGGGTATTCCGCTGGTGCAGATAGACCCACCTTTTCCCGTGCACTCCCTAGATAGCCGACCGTTAGGGTCAGGGCTGGTCAGGGAGGCCACGATTCCGCTGGACATGGTAACCCAGGGGGATCATAGGGAGCAGATCAGTTTTACCTTATTGATTCACCTGGGTTTCCAGTAGTGTTGGGGGTTCCCTGGCTAGCCATTCACAATCCCCTCATTTCCTGGAGACAGGGAGCTCTTCAGGGGTGGTCAGATGAGTGTTCAGGTAGGTGTGTGGGAGTTTCCATCGGTGCCACGTCGGTGGAGAGTCCAGACCAGGTTTCCACTGTGCGCATTCACCCAGAATATGCCGATTTGGCTTTCGCTTTTAGTAAGAAAGAAGCGACCAAATTACCACCTCATCGACGGTGGGATTGCGTGATAAACCTCCAGGAGAGCGCTGCACTTCCCAGGAGTCACGTGTACCCATTGTCACAGGAGGAGACGTATGTCACGGAAGCTCTGGGACAAGGGTTCATTCGGCCCTCCATGTCACCCGCCTCCTCGAGTTTCTTTTTTGTGAGAAAAAAGGAGGGAGGACTGCGTCCGTGCATTGATTATCGAGGTCTAAATTCAATCACAGTGGGATTTAGTTATCCACTACCTCTCATCGCTACGGCGATGGAATTATTCCACGGAGCGCGTTTTTTCACAAAACTGGACCTCAGGAGCGCGTATAATCTGGTGCGTATTCGGGGAGGAGACGAGTGGAAAACAGCGTTTAGTACCACATCAGGCCACTATGAGTACCTCGTCATGCCGTATGGGTTGAAGAATGCTCCAGCCGTCTTCCAATCCTTTGTAGATGAGATTCTCAGGGACTTGCAGGGGCAGGGTGTGGTAGTATATATTGATGACATCTTGATCTATTCTGCCACACGCGCCGCGCATGTCTCCCTGGTGCGCAGGGTGCTTGGGCGACTGCTGGAGCATGACCTATACGTCAAGGCTGAGAAATGTGTGTTCTCCAAACCAGACGTTTCCTTCCTGGGTTATCGCATTTCCACCTCGGGGGTGGTGATGGAGTGTGACCGCGTTAACGCCGTGCGTAATTGGCCGACTCCGACCACGGTAAAGGAGGTGCAGCGGTTTTTAGGGTTTGCCAATTACTACCGGAGGTTTATCCGGGGTTTTGGCCAAGTGGCGGCGCCCATTACCTCACTGCTGAAGGGGGGGCCCGGTGGGTCTACGGTGGTCGGCCGAGGCAGATGGAGCCTTCAACCAGTTGAAGGCAAGGTTTACTGAGGCTCCCGTGTTGGCGCATCCGGACCCTTCGTTAGCGTTCATAGTGGAGGTGGATGCGTCCGAGGCTGGTGTTGGAGCCGTGCTATCACAGTGCTCGGGCACGCCACCGAAGCTCCGTTCCTGTGCTTTCTTTTCTAAGAAGCTGGGTCCGGCGGAGCGGAACTATGATGTGGGAGTTACTAGCTATGGTAAAAGCCCTGAAGGTGTGGAGACACTGGCTTGAGGGGGCTAAATACCCTTTCCTCATCTGGACTGACCACCGCAATCTGGAGTATATCCGAGAGGCGAAGAGACTGAATCCGCGTCAAGCTAGGTGGGCCATGTTCTTTACTCGTTTTAGATTTACGATCTCTTACTGACCAGGTTCCCTCAACACTAAGGCCGACGCGCTGTCCCGTCTCTATGACACGGATGACCGGCCCATCGATCCGACTCCCATCCTTCCAGCCTCTTGTCTGGTGGCCCCGGTGGTATGGGAGGTGGACGCGGACATCGAGCGGGCGTTGAGGGTAGAATCTGCGCCTTCTCAGTGTCCGACTGGCCTTAGGTACGTACCGCTTGGTGTTCGTGATCGATTGATTCGGTGGGCTCATACACTACCTTCTTCGGGTCATCCGGGGATTGAGAGGACAGTGCGGGGTCTTAGGGGAAAATACTGGTGGCCCACCTTGGCTAAGGACGTGAGACTCTATGTCTCCTCCTGCTCGGTATGCGCACAGAGTAAGGCTCCTAGGCACGTGCCGAGAGGGAAGTTACAACCCCTCCCGGTTCCACAACGGCCATGGTTTCATCTATCGGTAGATTTCCTGACTGATCTTCCCCAGTCTCAGGGGAACACTACCGTTCTGGTCGTTGTGGATCGGTTTTCTAAGTCCTGTCGTCTCCTTCCATTGCCTGGTCTCCCTACGGCCCTACAGACTGCGGAGGCTCTATTTACCCACGTCTTCCGCCACTACGGGGTGCCGGAGGACATCGTATCTGATCGAGGTCCCCAGTTCACGTCCCGGGTGTGAAGGGCGTTTATGGAGCGTCTGGGGGTCTCGGTCAGCCTTACCTCTGGGTATCACCCCGAAAGTAATGGGCAGGTGGAAAGAGTGAACCATGAAGTGGGTAGGTTTCTGTGTTCGTATTGCCAGGACCGGCCAGGAGAATGGGCGAGGTACGTCCCGTGGGCAGAGTTGGTCCAGAACTCACTCCGCCACTCCTCAACTAACATGTCGCCATTTGAATGCGTACTGGGGTACCAGCCGGTCCTGGCTCCGTGGCATCAGAGCCAGACCGAAGCTCCTGCGGTGGAGGAGTGGGTACAGCGCTCTAGGGAGACCTGGCGGGCAGTCCAGGCCTCTCTCAGGCAGGCCAGTGAACGGCAGAAGAAGAGCGCTGACCGCCACCGCAGTGAGGCCCCTGTGTTCGCACCAGGGGACAGGGTCTGGCTCTCGACCCGAAACCTGCCCCTCCGCCTGCCCTGCCGGAAGCTGGGGCCGCAGTGTGTGGGGCCATTTAAAGTCCTGAGGAGGATAAACGAGGTGTGTTATAGATTGCAACTCCCTTCTTACTATCACATTAACCCCTCGTTTCATGTTTCTCTCCTCAGGCCGGTGGTAGCTGGTCCCCTTCAGGAAGGTGAGGTACCAGAGGTCCCTCCGCCCCCTCTGGATATCGAGGGGTCCCCGGCATACACAGCTATTCTGGACTTGAGACGCCGGGTGAGGGGCCTGCAGTACCTCGTTGACTGGGAGGGGTACGGTCCGGAGGAGAGGTGCTGGGTACCGGGGAGAGACATTTTAGATCCTTCCCTCTTGGTTGATTTCCACCGTCGCCACCCGGATTGTCCTGCGCCTCGCCCTCCGGGTCATCCTCGAGGCCGGGGTCGGCGCGCTAGAGGGGGGGTACTGTCACGAATCCCGCCGAAGATGGTGCCTCTTCCTGTTCGGGCGGCGCTCGGCGGTCGTCGTCACCGGCCTACTAGCTGCCATCGATTCTTTTCTTTTTGTTTCTGTTAGTTTGGGCTGATTGGGTGCACCTGTTTTGAGTTTAGTTTTGTGGGTAGGCTATTTAAGGGCAGTAAGCCCGCTGGCTTTTGTGCGGGCTTGTTTCTCTGTTATTTGGTGTTGGATTGGTATGTGGATTTATTATTTTTTCTGGACAGTTTAGTCCTGTGTTTTTGGACTCGTTTTTTCATTTGCCCGTGTGTTTAGGGCATGATCGTTTTCCCCTGTCAACTGGAAAATAAATCCACTTTCTTGAATCCCTGCTCTCTGCGCTTGACTCCTCCACCAAGTACTCCTAGCAGCTCTGACAAGGAGACGCGTTCTGTCCCCTAGAGATGAACGTACTTTGATGAGAAAAGTGCAAATCAATCCCAGAACAACAGCAAAGGACCTCGTGAAGATGCTGGAGGAAACAGGTACAAAAGTATCTATGTCCACAGTAAAACGACTGCTATATCGACATAACCTGAATGGCCACTCAGCAAGGAAGAAGCCCCTGCTCCAGAACCGCCAGAAAAAAGCCAGACTACGGTTTGCAACTGCACATGGGGAGAGAGATCATACTTTTTGGAGAAATGTCCTCTGGTCTGACGAAACAAATGTCCTCTGGTCTGAGGAAACAAATATAGAACTGTTTGGCCATAACGGCCATCGTTATGTTTGGAGGATAAAGGGGGAGGTTTGCAAGCCGAAGAACACCATCCCAACCTTGAAGCACGGGGATGGCAACATCATGTTGTGGGGGTGCTTTGCTGCAGGAGGGACTGGGGCACTTAACAAAATAGATGGCTTCATGAGGGAGGAACATTTTGTGGATATACAGTGGGGCAAAAAAGTATTTAGTCAACCACCAATTGTGCAAGTTCCCCCACTTAAAATGATGAGAGGCCTGTAATTTTCATCATAGGTACACTTCAACTATGACAGACAAAATGAGAAAAGAAATCCAGAAAATCACATTGTAGGATTTTTTATGAATTTATTTGCAAATTATGGTGGAAAATAAGTATTTGGTCACCTACAAACAAGCAAGATTTCTGGCTCTCACAGACCTGTAACTTCTTCTTTAAGAGGCTCCTCTGTCCTCCACTCATTACCTGTATTAATGGCACCTGTTTGAACTTGTTATCAGTATAAAAGACACCTGTCCACAACCTCAAACAGTCACACTCCAAATCCAGAAAATCACATTGTAGGATTTTTTATGAATTTATTTGCAAATTATGGTGGAAAATAAGTATTTAAAAAAGTAGTCAAAAGTTTAGTATTTGGTCCCATATTCCTTGAACGCAATGACAACATCAAGCTTGTGACTCAAACTTGTTCAGTTTGTTTTGGTTGTGTTTTGCCCAATATTAAAATGGTGGATGATGACTGGAGAAATTTTCTTTAAGTGAGTAGATAACATGTTTCTAAACACCACTAGATTAATCCTGATGATGCCATGATTAATATGATTTGACTCTTTGCAGGCTGTCAGGCTGTCTAGTCACAGAGGAAGGCTGTGCTTCTCTGGTCTCGGCTCTGAGGTCAAACCCCTCACACCTGAGAGAGCTGGTCCTGAGCTACAATCACCCAGGAGACTCAGGAGTCAGACTGCTCTCTGCTGGACTGGAGGATCCACACTGCAGACTGGAGAAACTCAAGTATGTAGAGGGTTTATGTCAATGTTCATATCAGACATGTTTGACTTATCAGATTGGTTAAGACAAACATTCTGACCAACAGTTGGACAAAGATATATGCTGACTGTGTGTGACACACACCCACAACACACACATACTGGAAACACACACTGGACACAAACACTGTGTGTGTGTGTGTGTGTGTGTGTGTGTGTGTGTGTGTGTGTGTGTGTGTGTGTGTGTGTGTGTGTGTGTGTGTGTGTGTGTGTGTGTGTGTGTGTGTGTGTGTGTGTGTGTGTGTGTGTGTGTGTGTGAGTTCAGGTGTTTCCCTCAATGACTGTCTGTTCTTCTGCTTACCGCTACAGTGTGGAACATGGAGGAGAGGACACAATGAAACCTGGGCTTAGAAAATGTGAGTGTTGACTGCTGTGAAGAATATGACTAAGAATAAGTCTTAATTCAAGTTAAGTCAAAGTCAAAGACCACCATCATTACTTACTTGGTCATATTAAATATCAGCTGTAGTTCTACAGAAGCAGAAATCAGGGACACCAACGTTTACAAAGAGTTGCTTTGACAATATGTGTGTCTGTGTGTGTGTGTGTGTGTGGGTGTGTGTGTGTGTGTGTGTGTGTGTGGCGCGCGTTCGTGTTATATAAGAAATGTGTGTGTGTGTAATTATTGTGAATAAGTGTGTTTTATATTATCATACAGTATAACATATGATCATTCAACAAGTCTCAAGTTACCTTAACTTCTCCTTTTGATACCTAGAAACATCTACATTAAATGAATTAGTGAAAAGTGAGTTAACATTCTAATGTGAATGATGATGATTTCTAATATTGTGTCTGGTTTCATCCATCAGATGCCTGTGATCTCACACTGGACCCAAACACAGTAAACAGACACCTCTCTCTGTCTGAGGAGAACAGAAAGGTGACATGTCGGACAGAGGAGCAGCCGTATCCTGATCACCCAGAGAGATTTGAGGGCTGTGAACAGGTGCTGTGTAGAGAGGGTCTGACTGGGCGCTGTTACTGGGAGGTAGAGTGTAGTGGGGGAGAGGCTGATATAGGAGTGACATATAAAGGAATCAGCAGGAGAGGAGAGGTTGATGACTGTTGTCTTGGATGGAATGACAAGTCCTGGAGTCTGTTCTGCTCTGACAACAGTTACTCTGCCTGGCACAATAAGAAACCTTCTACCATAGACGTCCTCCCCTCCAGCCCCCACAGAGTAGGAGTGTATCTGGACTGGCCAGCTGGCACTCTGTCCTTCTATAGAGCCTCCTCTGACACACTGACCCACCTGATCACATTCACCTCCACATTCACTGAGCCCCTCTATCCAGGGTTTAGGGTTTGGTGGGATGATGGCGACTCAGTGTCCCTGAAATCATAACCTGACACACACTGGACAGACACACACTGGACACACACACACTCACACTCACACTGGACACACACTCACACTGGACACACACACACACACACTCACACTGGACACACACTCACACTGGACACACACACTCACACTCACACTGGACACAAACACACACTCACACTGGACACACACACAATCACATTGGACACACACACACTCACACTGGACACACACACACTCACACTGGACACACACACTCACACTGGACACACACACACACACACACACACACACACACACACACACACACACACACACACACACTCACACACACACACACACTGGACACACACACACACACACACACACACACACACACACACACACACACACACTGGACACACACACACACACACACACACACACACACACTGGACACACACACACACACACTCACACTGGACACACACACACACACACACACACACACACACACACACACACACACACACACACACACACTGGACACACACACACACACACACACACACACACACACACACACACACTGGACACACACACACACACACACTGGACACACACACACACACACACACACACTGGACACACACACTCACACTGGACACACACACTCACACTGGACACACACACACATGCGTGTCTTCCTATAATTGTGACACTGTTAAAATACCAATGTGATTATTTGTTGTCTTTTATGTTGAATAACAAATTGTATAATTATAAATGGACATACGCTCCATAGTTGTACAAGTATACAAGGATATATTGTACTTTTCATAATAAAACATACTTGAAACAAGAAAAGCATGTTAATTGTGAAAACAGTTTGGTTATTGATGTTACGTTTCCTCTGTCAGGTTGACGTTAACCTGCGACTGGTTGAAACATGAAACTAATATGAAATGAAATACAAAACAATTAAATATGTGGAATAGAATTAAACAAATTGTACGACAAGTGTTGTGATGCAGGGTTACTATAGCAACAGAGTTCTCTCTCTGCTTTCTCTCACTCTCTCTCCTTCTTCTCACTCTCTCTCTCTCTCTGCTCTCTCTGCTCTGCTCTCTCTCTCTTCTCTCTCAGCCTGCTCTCTGTCTGCTCTGCTGTTCTCTCTTTTCTCTGCTCTCTATTGCTCTCTCAGCACTCTCTCTGCTCTCTCTCTCTCTGCCCTCTCTGTTCTTTCTCTCTGCTCTCTCTACTCTCCCTCTGCCTTCTGCTCTCTCTCTGCTTTTTCTATCTGCTCTCTGTCTCTCCCTCTGCTCTCTCTCTCTCTGTTCTCTGCTCTCTCTCTCTCTGCTCTTACTTTTCTCTATGCTCTCTATGCTCTGCTCTATGCTCTGCTCTCTCTCTGCTCTCTCTGCTCTCTCTGCTGTCTATCTCTGCTCTCTCTGTCCTCTCTGCTCTTTCTCTCTGCTCTCTCTTCTCTCTGTTCTCTGCTCTCTCTCTCCCTCTGCTCTTTCTGCTCTGTTCTCTCTGCTCTCTCTCTTTTCTCTGCTCTCTCTGCCCTCTCTCTTCTCTCTGCTCTCTCTTTGCTTTCTCAGCCTGCTCTCTCTCTCTGTTCTCTGCTCTCTCTCTCTGCTCTCTCTCTCTCCCTCTGCTCTCTCAGCCTGCTCTCTCTGCTCTCTGCTCTCTCTTTTCTCTGCTCTCTCTCTGCTCTCACTCTATGCTCTCTCTCACTCTCTTTGCTTTCTCAGCCTGCTCTCTCTCTGCTCTCTCTCTCTCTGCTTTCTCTCTGGTCTATGCTCTCTCTCTCACTCTGCTCTCTCCCCTCTCTGTCTCTCTCTGCTCTCTCTGTGCTCAGCTCGCTCAGCTCTCTCTGCCTTCTGCTCTCTCTGCTCTTTCTCTCTGCTCTCTGTCTCTGCTCTCTCTGCTCTGCTCTCCCTGCTATCTCTCTCTGCTATCTCAGTCTCTGATCTCTCTTTTCTCTATGCTCTGCTTTCTCTCTGTCTGCTCTCGCTCTCTCTGCTCTCTCTTCTCTCTGCTCTCTCTCTGCTCTCTCAGCCTGCTCTCTCTCTCTCTGCTCTCTCTCTCCCTCTGCTCTTCTGCTCTCTCTCTGCTCTCACTCTATGCTCTCTCACTCTCTCTTTGCTTTCTCAGCCTGCTCTCTGCTCTCTCTCTGGTCTCTGCTCTCTCACTCTCCCCTCTCTCTCTCTCTCTCTTTGCTCTCTCAGCCTACTCTCTGCTCTCTCTATGCTCTCTCTGTGCTCTGCTCGCTCAGCTCTCTCTGCTGTCTCTCTCTGCTCTCTCTCTCTCACCCTGCTCTCTCTCCCTCTCTTCTCTCTCCCTCTGCTCTCTCTCTGCTCGCTCTCTGACCTCTCTGCTCTCTGCTTTCTCTCTCTCTGCTCTCTCTCTTTGCCCTCTGCTCTCTCTGCTCTCTCACTCTCTCTTTGCTTTCTGCTCTCTCTCTCTCTCTGCTCTCTCAGCCTGCTCTCTGCTATCTCACTCTGCTCTCTCGCTCTGCACTCTCAGCCTGCTCTCTGCTCTCTCTCTGTTCTCTGATCTCTCTCCCTCTGCTCTCTCTTCTCTGCCCTCTCTGCTCTCTCACTCTCTTTGCTTTCTCAGCCTGCTTTCTGCTCGCTCTCTCTCTCTGCTCTCTCAGCCTGCTCTCTGCTCTCTCTGCCCTCACTCTTCTCTCTGCTCTCTCTCTCTGCTCTCTCAGCCTGCTCTCTGCTCGCTCTCTCTCTGCTATCTCTCTCCCTCTGCGCTCCCTCTCTCACTCTGCTCTCTCTGCTATTTTTCTGCTCTCTGCTCTCTCAGCCTGCTCTCTGCTCTCTCTCTCTCTGTGGTCTTCTCTCTCTCTCTCTCTGCATCTCTCGCTTTTAATACTCAGCAAACTGGATGCAGTTTATCACAGTGCCATCCGTTTTGTTACTAAAGCACCTTATACGACCCACCACTGCGACCTGTATGCCCTAGTCGGCTGGCCCTCGCTACATGTTCGTCGTCAGACCCACTGGCTCCAGGTCATCTACAAGGCTATGCTAGGTAAAGTGCCGCCTTATCTCAGTTCACTGGTCACGATGGCAGCACCCACCCGTAGCACACGCTCCAGCAGGTGTATCTCACTGATCATCCCTAAAGCCAAAACCTCATTTGGCCGCCTTTCCTTCCAGTTCTCTGCTGCCTGCAACTGGAACGAATTGCAAAAATCTCTGAAGTTGGAGACTTTTATCTCCCTCAACAACTTTAACCTCTAACAAGCCTCTACCCCGGGTCCGGGATCACCCCCCTCCCCCCCCCACACTGATTAGCATAGCTAGCATAGCTTCACAAGTAGATAGTAGCATCTAAATATCATTAAATCACAAGTCCAAGACACCAGAAGAAAGATACAGATCTTGTGAATAAACCCATCATTTCTGTTTTTTAAAATGTTTTACAGGGAAGACACAATATGTAAATCTATTAGCTAACCACGTTAGCAGAATACACCATCTTTGTTTGTCCACCATGTTCTCTCTCCACCTCTAGCTATCACCAATTCGGCTAAACTAAGATATTGATAGCCACAAACCAAGAAAAAAACTCATCAGATGACAGTCTGATAACATATTTATGGTATAGGATAGGTGTTGTTAGAAAAAAGTGCATATTTCAGGTAGAAATCACAGTTTACAATTGCACCGACCATCACAAATGACTAGAATTACTAGATAGAGCAACGTGTATGACCCATTTACTCATCATAAAACATTTCATAAAAATAGACAAAGCATAGCAATGGAAAGACACAGTTCTTGTGATTTCAGACCATATTTCAGATTTTCTAAGCGTTTTTCAGCGAAAACACAATAAATCGATAAGTTAGCATACCACATGTGCAAACGTTACCAGAGCATCGATTCCAGCCAAAGAGCGCTATAACGTAATCACCGCCAAAATATATTAATTTTTTCACTAACCTTCTCAGAATTCTTCCGATGACACTCCTGTAACATCATTTTACAACATACATATACAGTTTGTTCGAAAAGGTGCATATTTAGCCATACAAAACCGTGGTTACACAATAAAAATACTAGGAAATCAAGCCTCAATATGTCTGACGTCATCTATCAGAGTGATCTAGTTTAATTGAAAGCTAATCATATACTTGACTAAAAAATACAGGGTTGACAGGAATCGAAAGACAAATTAGTTCTTAATGCAACCGCTGATTTACATTTTTAAAATTATCCTTACTTTTCAATACAGGGTTCGCCAAGTGAAGCTATACCAAACAAAATGGCGAAATATGCGTTTAAAATATTTCGACAGAAACACGATTTATCATATTAAATATTGCTTACTTTGAGCTGTTCTTCCATCAGATTCTTGGGCAATGTATCCTTTCTATGTTATAAACGTCTTTTGGTCGATAGATGTCCTCTGTCCTTCGAAATGTCCACCACCAACGACCGACACCCCAAAACGTGTCCAAAGTTTCAGAGTGCACAACAAATAAATTCCTCAAAATCGCACTAAACGGATATAAATTGCTATAAAACGGTTCAAATTAACTACATTATGATGTTTTTAACAACTATAACGACTGAAAACATGACCGGAGAAATATTGTCATGTTTTGTCTTTGATCTTCATGTCTTGTCCCTGTGCTTCTCTCCGCTGGTCTTATTAGGTTCTTTCCCTCTTTCTCTCTTTCTCTCTCCTCCTCCCTCTCTCCCTCTCCCGCTCTCTCTCTCTATCGTTCCGTTCCTGCTCCCAGCTGTTTCTCATTCTCCTAACGACCTCATTTACTCTTTCACACCTGTCCCCTATTTTGCCCTCTGATTAGAGTCCCTATTTCTCCCTCTGTTTTCCGCCTCTGTCCTTGTCGGATTCTTGTTTGATGTTTGCTGTTCCTGTGTCCTTGTTCCGCCCTGTCGTGTTCTTTGCCTTCTTCAGATGCTGCGTGTGAGCAGGTGTCTATGTCAGCTACGGCCAGTGCCTTCCCGAAGCGACCTGCAGTCTGTGGTCGCGTCTCCAGTCGTTCCTCTCTATTGACGAGAGGATTTCAGTTTCCTGTTTTGGATTTACCATTGATTATATCCAGGAGAATCATTATTTGTTTAATACTGGAATAAAGACTCTGTTACTATTACGTCGCTTTTGGGTCCTCATTCACCAGCATAACAGAAGAATCCGACCAAGAATGGACCCAGCGACTACGGATTCTCGCAACACTGCCGTCGAGATCCAGGGAGCTATGCTCGGCAGACACGAGCAGGAATTGTCTGCTGCTCGTCATGCCGTTGAGACCCTGTCCGCTCAGGTCTCCGATCTCTCAGGACAGTTTCAGAGTCTTCGTCTCGTGCCACCAGCTACTTCCTGGTCTTCCGAGTCTCCGGAACCTAGGGTTAATAACCCACCATGTTACTCTGGGCAGCCCACTGAGTGTCGCTCCTTTCTCACCCAGTGTGATATTGTGTTCTCTCTCCAGTCCAACACATACTCAAGAGAGAGAGCTCGGATCGCTTACGTCATATCACTCCTTACTGGTCGGGCTCGGGAGTGGGGCACAGCTATCTGGGAGGCAAGGGCTGAGTGTTCTAACGTTTATCAGAACTTTAAAGAGGAGATGATACGGGTTTTTGATCGTTCAGTTTTTGGGAAGGAGGCTTCCAGGGCCCTGGCTTCCCTATGTCAAGGTGATCGATCCATAACGGATTACTCTATAGAGTTTCGCACTCTTGCTGCATCCAGTGACTGGAACGAGCCGGCGTTGCTCGCTCGTTTTCTGGAGGGACTCCACGCTGAGGTTAAGGATGAGATTCTCTCCCGGGAGGTTCCTTCCAGCGTGGACTCTTTGATTGCACTCGCCATCCGCATAGAACGACGGGTAGATCTTCGTCACCGAGCTCGTGGAGGAGAGCTCGCGTTAACGGTGTTTCCCCTCTCCGCATCTCAACCATCTCCTCCCACCGGCTCAGAGACTGAGCCCATGCAGCTGGGAGGTATTCGCATCTCGACTAAGGAGAGGGAACGGAGAATCACCAACCGCCTTTGCCTCTATTGCGGTTCTGCTGGACATTTTGTCATGTCATGTCCAGTAAAAGCCAGAGCTCATCAGTAAGCGGAGGGCTACTGGTGAGCGCTACTACTCAGGTCTCTCCATCAAGATCCTGTACTACCTTGTCGGTCCATCTACGCTGGACCGGTTCAGCTGCTTCCTGCAGTGCCTTGATAGACTCAGGGGCTGAGGGTTGTTTTATGGACGAAGCATGGGCTCGGAAACATGACATTCCTCTCAGACAGTTAGGGAAGCCCACGCCCATGTTCGCCTTAGATGGTAGTCTTCTCCCCAGTATCAGATGTGAGACACTACCTTTAACCCTCACTGTATCTGGTAACCACAGTGAGACCATTTCCTTTTTGATTTTTCGTTCACCTTTTACACCTGTTGTTTTGGGTCATCCCTGGCTAGTATGTCATAATCCTTCTATTAATTGGTCAAGTAATTCTATCCTATCCTGGAACGTTTCTTGTCATGTGAAGTGTTTAATGTCTGCTATCCCTCCTGTGTCTTCTGTCCCCTCTACTCAGGAGGAACCTGGTGATTTGACAGGAGTGCCGGAGGAATATCATGATCTGCGCACGGTCTTCAGTCGGTCCAGAGCCAGCTCCCTTCCTCCTCACCGGTCGTATGATTGTTGTATTGATCTCCTTCCGGGGACCACTCCCCCTCGGGGTAGACTATACTCTCTGTCGGCTCCCGAACGTAAGGCTCTCGAGGATTATCTGTCTGTTTCTCTCGACGCCGGTACCGTGGTGCCTTCTTCCTCTCCCGCCGGAGCGGGATTTTTCTTTGTTAAGAAGAAGGACGGTACTCTGCGCCCCTGCATGGATTATCGAGGGCTGAATGACATAACGGTTAAGAATCGTTATCCGCTTCCCCTTATGTCGTCAGCCTTCGAGATTTTGCAGGGAGCCAGGTTCTTTACTAAGTTGGACCTCCGTAACGCTTACCATCTCGTACGCATCAGAGAGGGGGACGAGTGGAAGACGGCGTTTAACACTCCGTTAGGGCATTTTGAATACCGGGTTCTGCCGTTCGGTCTCGCTAATGCTCCAGCTGTCTTTCAGGCATTAGTTAATGATGTACTGAGAGACATGCTGAACATTTTTGTTTTCGTTTACCTTGACGATATCCTGATTTTTTCACCGTCACTCGAGATTCATGTTCAGCACGTTCGACGTGTACTCCAGCGCCTTTTAGAGAATTGTCTCTACGTGAAGGCTGAGAAGTGCGCCTTTCATGTCTCCTCTGTCACATTTCTCGGTTCTGTTATTTCCGCTGAAGGCATTCAGATGGATCCCGCTAAGGTCCAGGCTGTCAGCGATTGGCCCGTTCCTAAGTCACGTGTCGAGTTGCAGCGCTTTCTCGGTTTCGCTAATTTCTATCGGCGTTTCATTCGTAATTTCGGTCAAGTGGCTGCCCCTCTCACAGCTCTGACTTCTGTCAAGACTTGCTTTAAGTGGTCCGGTTCCGCCCAGGGAGCTTTTGATCTCCTCAAGAAGCGTTTTACATCCGCCCCTATCCTTGTTACTCCTGACGTCACTAAACAATTCATTGTCGAGGTTGACGCTTCAGAGGTGGGCGTGGGAGCCATTCTGTCTCAGCGCTTCCAGTCTGACGATAAGGTCCATCCTTGCGCCTACTTTTCTCATCGCCTGTCGCCATCGGAACGCAACTATGATGTGGGTAACCGCGAACTGCTCGCCATCCGCTTAGCCATAGGCGAATGGCGACAGTGGTTGGAGGGGGCGACCGTCCCTTTTGTCGTTTGGACTGACCATAAGAACCTTGAGTACATCCGTTCGGCCAAACGACTTAATGCACGTCAAGCTCGTTGGGCGTTGTTTTTCGCTCGTTTCGAGTTTGTGATTTCCTATCGTCCGGGAAATAAGAACACCAAGCCTGATGCCTTATCCCGTCTCTTTAGTTCTTCTGTGGCTTCTACCGACCCCGAGGGGATTCTCCCTGAAGGGCGTGTTGTCGGGTTGACTGTCTGGGGAATTGAGAGACAGGAAAAGCAAGCACTCACTCACACTGCGTCGCCGCGCGCTTGTCCTAGTAACCTTCTGTTCGTTCCTGTCTCTACTCGTCTGGCTGTTCTTCAGTGGGCTCATTCTGCCAAGTTAGCTGGCCACCCCGGCGTTCGGGGTACGCTTGCTTCTATTCGCCAGCGGTTTTGGTGGCCTACTCAGGAGCGGGACACGCGCCGTTTCGTGGCTGCTTGTTCGGACTGCGCGCAGACTAAGTCAGGTAACTCTCCTCCTGCCGGTCGTCTCAGACCGCTTCCCATTCCTTCTCGACCATGGTCTCACATCGCCTTAGACTTTATTACCGGTCTGCCTTCGTCTGCGGGGAAGACTGTGATTCTTACGGTTATCGATAGGTTCTCTAAGGCGGCACATTTCATTCCCCTCGCTAAGCTTCCTTCCGCTAAGGAGACGGCACAAATCATCATTGAGAATGTGTTCAGAATTCATGGCCTCCCGTTAGACGCCGTTTCAGACAGAGGCCCGCAATTCGCGTCACAGTTTTGGAGGGAGTTCTGTCGTTTGATTGGTGCTTCCGTCAGTCTCTCTTCCGGGTTTCATCCCCAGTCTAACGGTCAAGCAGAAAGGGCCAATCAGTCGATTGGTCGCATATTACGCAGCCTTTCGTTTCGAAACCCTGCGTCTTGGGCAGAACAGCTCCCCTGGGCTGAGTACGCTCACAACTCGCTTCCTTCGTCTGCTACCGGGCTATCCCCGTTTCAGAGTAGTCTTGGGTACCAGCCTCCTCTGTTTTCGTCCCAGCTCGCCGAGTCCAGCGTTCCCTCCGCTCAGGCTTTTGTCCAACGTTGTGAGCGCACCTGGAGGAGGGTCAGGTCTGCACTTTGCCGTTACAGGGCGCAGACTGTGAGAGCCGCCAATAAACGTAGGATTAAGAGTCCTAGGTATTGTCGCGGTCAGAGAGTGTGGCTTTCCACTCGTAACCTTCCCCTTACGACAGCTTCTCGCAAGTTGACTCCGCGGTTCATTGGTCCGTTCCGTGTCTCTCGGGTCGTCAATCCTGTCGCTGTGCGACTGCTTCTTCCGCGACATCTTCGTCGCGTCCACCCTGTCTTCCATGTCTCTTGTGTCAAGCCTTTTCTTCGCGCCCCCGTTCGTCTTCCCTCCCCCCCCCCCGTCCTTGTCGAGGGCGCTCCTATTTACAAGGTACGGAAGATCATGGACATGCGTCCTCGGGGACGTGGTCACCAGTACTTAGTGGATTGGGAGGGTTACGGTCCTGAGGAGAGGAGTTGGGTTCCATCTCGGGACGTGCTGGACCGTTCGTTGATTGATGATTTCCTTCGTTGCCGCCAGGGTTCCTCCTCGAGTGCGCCAGGAGGCGCTCGGTGAGTGGGGGGGTACTGTCATGTTTTGTCTTTGATCTTCATGTCTTGTCCCTGTGCTTCCCTCTGCTGGTCTTATTAGGTTATTTCCCTCTTTCTCTCTCTCTCTCTCCTCCTCCCTCTCTCCCTCTCCCGCTCTCTCTCTCTATCGTTCCGTTCCTGCTCCCAGCTGTTTCTCATTCTCCTAACGACCTCATTTACTCTTTCACACCTGTCCCCTATTTTGCCCTCTGATTAGAGTCCCTATTTCCTCCCTCTGTTTTCCGCCTCTGTCCTTGTCGGATTCTTGTTTGATGTTTGCTGTTCCTGTGTCCTTGTTCCGCCCTGTCGTGTTCTTTGCCTTCTTCAGATGCTGCGTGTGAGCAGGTGTCTATGTCAGCTACGGCCAGTGCCTTCCCGAAGCGACCTGCAGTCTGTGGTCGCGTCTCCAGTCGTTCCTCTCTATTGACGAGAGGATTTCAGTTTCCTGTTTTGGATTTACCATTGATTATATCCAGGAGAATCATTATTTGTTTAATACTGGAATAAAGACTCTGTTACTATTACGTCGCTTTTGGGTCCTCATTCACCAGCATAACAAATATTGCTGGTTAGACAACGATTTGGAACGAGGCAAGTCCGATGGCCTTCACGCTTCAGGCGCACGACGAGAAAGGGCGGCCCCTATACATTTTGGTCTTTTATAATGGCTGTGAATGTCCCATCGATTTCATTCAAAACGTGATGACGTACAGACACCCAGAGGAAGACGTAGGCAGTGTCGGTTTCTTCATAGCATTCACTGTCGCCTTAAAAACAGACTCCAGATCAGAGGTAAAAATTTCTGAAATCTGAACCCTGTCATGAAAAGTGCTGTAGAAATTGTTCTGTACCACTCAGAGACAAAATTCCAACTTCTATAGAAACTAGAAGGTGTTTTCTATCCAATAATAACAATAATATGCATATTGTACGATCAAGAATTTAGCACGAGGCAGTTTAATTTGGAGACACAAATATGCTAATGCGGAACAGCACCCCCTATAGTTCCAAGAAGTTAATACTTCTATGTTTGAGGAATTTTAATTATGGGATTTCTGTTGTTTTGAATTTGGCGCCCTGCAATTTCACTGGCTGTTGTCGAGGACGCTACCGTCCCACTTGTACCAGAGAGGTTTAAAAAAGTGCTTTCTGGACAGTTTTTCGAAATTCTTTCGATTCTTTTGTCAATTACACATGTATAAGAACTGTACATACATACTTTTGTCATATTTTATTGTCATCTTTTTTTTACTTGTCCGTATGGCATATGTTTTGCCCATTTGCAATAGGATTTCATAGGAAGTTAACTTCTTATGGCTGTGGGCAGTATTGAGAAGCTTGGATGAATAAGGTGCCCAGAGGTGCCCAGAGTAAACAGCCTTCTCCTCAGACCCAGTTGCTAATATATGCATATTATTAGTACATTTGGATAGAAAACACTCTGAAGTTTCTAAAACTGTTTGAATGATGTCTGTGAGTATAACAGAACTCATATGCCAGGCAAAAACCTGAGAAAAAATCCAAACAGGAAGTGGGAAATCTGAAGTTGGTCGATTTTCAACTCAGCCCCTATCGAAAACACAGTGGGATATGGGTCAAGTTGCACTTCCTAATGCTTCCACTAGATGTCAACCGTCTTTAGAAATTTGAATGAGACTTCTACTTTGAAGTGGGGTAGGATGAGAGCTCTTTTAGTCAGTGGTCTGGAAGAGTCACGGGTCGCTCTCTTCACATGAGAGCGACCTGCGTTCCATTGCTTTTCTACAGACAATGGAATTCTCCGGCTGGAACGTTATTGAAGATTTATGATAAAAACATCATAAAGATTGATTCTATACTTAGTTTGAAATGTTTCTACGACCTGTAATATAACTTTTTGAACTTTTCGTCCGACGTTCAGCTGAACCTTCACGCGCGTTTGGATTTGTGTACCAAAAAAAGATATTAGGACATAAATTATGGAAATTATCGAACAAATCAAACATTTATTGTGGAACTAGGATTCATGGGAGTGCATTCTGATGAAGATCATCAAAGGTAAGTGAATATTTATAATGTTATTTCTGATTTCTGTTGACTCCAACATGGCGGATAAATAAAGAACAATTCTGAGCTCCGTTCTCAGATTATTGCATGGTTTGCTTTTTCCGTAAAGCTTTTTTGAAATCTGACACAGTGGTTGCATTAATAAGGAGAAGTATATCTATAATTCCATGTGTAACACTTGTATTTTCATCAACATTTATGATGCGTATTTCTGTAAAATTGATCTGGCTATGCAAAATCACTGGATGTTTTTGGAACTAGTGAATGTAACGCGCCAATGTAAACTCCGATTTTTTTATATAAATATGAACTTTATCAAACAACACATACATGTATTGTGTAACTAGAAGTCCTATGAGTGTCATCTGATGAAGATCATCAAAGGTTTGTGATACCTTAACGGATTCGTCTGAACACACCGCTGGATCTGTAGCTTTTCTGGAAAAAAACTAATTTCTTTGACCATCACCAATTGTACATTGTACGATTTCTCTAAAATTACGATAGATAAATGGCTGGTTCTTTCTTTCCTGACACCGTAGGTTCATGTACATTGACGTGGTCAAATTAGCGATCCCTTCAGCCCGATCCCTTCAGATATTGACATTTAATCCCAGAAAAATGGCCTTAACTCAAAAAAGCGTTGAGGCCTCGACGCCATCTTGTTTCTAGGCTAGCAGCCCATTAGTCCAAACCAATGCTCACCAAGTGTCGTCTTCGAAGTCTATTCCATTTAGGAGAAATGGCCATGTCGTGATTGGTGATGTTTTGTACATTTGCAATAAGATTCCATTCGCCATCTGGTGGAATTTACCGGAACAGCAGAAAAATGACCAAAATTGTAACATTTTATAAAACGGAAACCGAATGTACGAGACACTTCGTTCGATGACTTCCGGAAGATCTGGCCCCGGTGCGATGGCCCGGACGTCTAGTAAGGGACCGTACATTTGCAATATGGAGATTCTCATCGATCATACAGCAAATGCCAAAAAGTGCCCTTCATGTATGTTAAGTCAAAGTAAAAGACCACCATCATCATACTTGGTCATATTAAATATCAGCTGTAGTTCTACAGAAGCAGAAATCAGGGACACCAAAGTTTACAAATAGTTGCTTTGACAATGTGAATATCTGTGTGTGTGTGTGTCCAGTGTGTGTTTGTGTGTGTGTGTGTGTCTGTGTGTAATTAATAGGAATAAGTGTGTTTTATATTACCATACAGTATAACATATGATCATTCAACAAGTCTCAAGTTACGTTAACTTATCCTTTTGATACCTAGAAACATCTACATTAAATTGATGAGTGAAAAGTGAGTTAACATTCTAATGTGAATGATGATGATTTCTAATATTGTGTCTGGTTTCATCCATCAGATGTCTGTGATCTCACACTGGACCCAAACACAGTAAACAGACTCCTCTCTCTGTCTGAGAAGAACAGAAAGGTGACATGTAGGACAGAGAAGCAGCCGTATCCTGATCACCCAGAGAGATTTGAGGACTGTGAGCAGGTGCTGTGTAGAGAGGGTCTGACTGGGCGCTGTTACTGGGAGGTAGAGTGGAGTGGGAGAGGGGCTGATATAGGAGTGACATATAAAGGAATCAGCAGGAGAGGAAGGGGTGATGACTGTTGTCTTGGATACAATAACAGGTCCTGGAGTCTGTTCTGCTATGACAACAGTTACACTGCCTGGCACAATAATAGTCTCACTATAATAGACGTCCCCTCCACCAGCTCCCACAGAGTAGGAGTGTATCTGGACTGGCCAGCCGGCACTCTGTCCTTCTATAGAGCCTCCTCTGACACACTGACACACCTGTTCACATTCACCTCCACATTCACTGAGCCCCTCCATCCAGGGTTTAGGGTTCATTATGATGAAGACTCCTCAGTGTCACTGTAAATAATATCCTGACACACACACACACACACACACACACACACACACACACACACACACACACACACACACACACACACACACACACACACACACACACACACACACACACACACACAAAAACATTGGACACACTGAATAGACACATACAAACACTGGACAAACAAACACAGGACACACACACACACTGGATACACACACAGGACACACACACAATGGACACACACACAAACACACAAACAGAACACACACACAGTGAAAACACCGACACCGACACACAAACACAGGACACACACACACTCACTGGACACACACAATTACACACACACACACACACACACACACACACACACACACACACACACACACACACACACACACACACACACACACACACACACACACACACACACAGGACACATACAAAAACTGGACACACACACACTGGACACACACACACTGACACACACACATTGGCCACACACACACACTGGACACACACACACACACACAGCGGGGACACACACGACACACACACACACACACACAGGGCACACTGGACACACTGGACACACACACAAACACACACACACACACACACAGTGGACACACACACAGGACACACACACACACACACACACACACACACACACACACACACACACACACACACACACACACACACACAGCGGGGACACACACTGACACACATACACTGGACACACACACACACTCACACACAGACACAGCGGGGACACAGTGGAGACACACACAGGGCACACACTCACACTGTGATTTTATGATATATTTTACATTTTGTGTATTTACCACAGGAGGTTGGTGGGACCTTAATTTGGGAGGACAGGCTTGTAATGGCTGGAGGGGAATAAGTGGAATGGTATCAAACACGTGGTTTCCATGTGTTCCATTTCATTCACTCTGTTCCAGACATTATTATGAGCCGTCCTCCCCTCAGCAGCCTCCTCTGGTATGTACTGTCCTATATGTGAGAGAGCTCCAACAAGGAATTACAATATATGTATTACTTTTAATACCTGCAAATGTCAAATAAACTACTTGACCTCCTTATGAATGTCTGCAGCCGACTAGGCTGTTGGCGTCTGACAAGAGGTGAAAATATTACCGGAATATTCTGCAAATGTTGATGAAAACGTCACTCAATCCACCCAAAACAACATGCAGTCTTTCCACGTTATGAGTTGATGTTAAAGTAACATTCTCAGAACATACTGCACTTGTTTTATACTGTTTTAGATGGATCCTCTGTTTATCATCTTGTTTTATACTGTTTTAGATGGATCCTCTGTTTATCATCTTGTTTTATACTGTTTTAGATGAATCCTCTGTTTATCATCTTGTTTTATACTGTTTTAGATGGATCCTCTGTTTATCATCTTGTTTTATACTGTTTTAGATGGATCCTCTGTTTATCATCTTGTTTTATACTGTTTTAGATGGATCCTCTGTTTATCATCTTGTTTTATACTGTTTTAGATGGATCCTCTGTTTATCATCTTGTTTTATACTGTTTTAGATGGATCCTCTGTTTATCATCTTGTTTTATACTGTTTTAGATGGATCCTCTGTTTATCATCTTGTTTTATACTGTTTTAGATGGATCCTCTGTTTAAACATTTAAACTCTTACAATAACACTGTTAAAATACCAATGTGATAATTTGTTGTATGTCTTTTATGTTGAAAAAAAAATTGTACCATTATATATGGACATATGCTCCATAGTTGTACATGGATATATTGTACTTTTCAAAATAAAACATACTTGAAACAAGAAAAAGCATGTTAATTGTGAAAACAGTTTCGTTATTGATTTTACATTGCCTCTGCCAGTCACAGGTTGACGTTTGTCATGAATCTTGACCTGGAGGCAGAACTGTGTGATTTCCTCTAGATGCCAGCTGCAAAGTCAAAATTGGCTGTGGAAAATAATGTTGTTTTATGGTCTTAATTTAAGGGAAGGATTAGCAGTGTGGTTGGGGTTGAGGTTAGGATTAAAATCGGATTTTCATACTTTGTGCCTGTGTCATCTAGTGACCATTTTGCTGAACTGCCTCCAGAACAACATTCATGACAATAAATGCCAACCTGCCTCCCAGTCATCCCCTCCTTATCTTTACAAGGCTGCAGAACATGCAAGATAGTGATGTGGGGGTTCTCTCATAACCCTCAGTCCCCAGGTGGGTAGATGGCAGGTTGTATAAAGAGAAGCTAGTGATGTGGGGGTTCTCTCATAACCCTCAGTCCCCAGGTGGGTAGATGGCAGGTTGTATAAAGAGAAGCTAGTGATGTGGGGGTTCTCTCATAACCCTCAGTCCCCAGGTGGGTAGATGGCAGGTTGAATAAAGAGAAGCTAGTGATGTGGGGGTTCTCTCATAACGCTCAGTCCCCAGGTGGGTAGATGGCAGGTTGTATAAAGAGAAGCTAGTGATGTGGGGGTTCTCTCATAACCCCCAGTCCCCAGGTGGGTAGATGGCAGGTTGTATAAAGAGAAGCTAGTGATGTGGGGGTTCTCTCATAACCCTCAGTCCCCAGGTGGGTAGATGGCAGGTTGTATAAAGAGAAGCTAGTGATGTGGGGGTTCTCTCATAACCCTCAGTCCCCAGGTGGGTAGATGGCAGGTTGAATAAAGAGAAAACAATAGGCTACATAAAACAATCCATAAATGTATAATTATTGTGCAATTTACACAAAACATTATGAACACCTTTCTGTCCATGACAAACTGACCAGGTGAATCCAGGTGAAAGATATGATCCCTTATTGATGTCACTTGCAGATGAAGGGGACGGGACAGGTTAAATAATACTTTTTAAGCCTTGATACAATTGAGACATGGATTGTGTATGTGTGCCATGGTGTGGAGTCATTCTCTTCTAACCCAATCACAGCTGCTCCAGGGCCTCCTGGGTTGAGGAGTCATTCTCTTCTAACCTAATCACAGCTGCTCCAGGGCCTCTTGGGTTGAGGAGTCATTCTCTTCTAACCTAATCACAGCTGCTCCAGGGCCTCCTGGGTTGAGGAGTCATTCTCTTCTAACCTAATCACAGCTGCTCCAGGGCCTCCTGGGTTGAGGAGTCATTCTCTTCTAACCTAATCACAGCTGCTCCAGGGCCTCCTGGGTTGAGGAGTCATTCTCTTCATTCTAATCACAGCTGCTCCAGGGCCTCCTGGGTTAAGGAGTCATTCTCCTATAACATAATCACAGCTGCTCCAGGGCCTCCTGGGTTGAGGAGTCATTCTCCTATAACATAATCACAGCTGCTCCAGGGTCTCCTGGGTTGAGGAGTCATTCTCTTCTAACCTACTCACAGCTGCTCCAGAGCCTCTTGGGTTGAGGAGTCATTCTCTTCTATCCTAATCACAGCTGCTCCAGGGCCTCCTGGGTTGAGGAGTCATTCTCTTCTAACCTAATCACAGCTGCTCCAGGGCCTCCTGGGTTGAGGAGTCATTCTCTTCTAACCTAATCACAGCTGCTCCAGGGCCTCCTGGGTTGAGGAGTCATTCTCTTCTATCCTAATCACAGCTGCTCCAGGGCCTCCTGGGTTGAGGAGTCATTCTCTTCATTCTAATCACAGCTGCTCCAGGGCATCCTGGGTTGAGGAGTCATTCTCTTCTAACCTAATCACAGCTGCTCCAGGACCTCCTGGGTTGAGGAGTCATTCTCTTCATTCTAATCACAGCTGCTCCAGGGCCTCCTGGGTTGAGGAGTCATTCTCTTCTAACCTAATCACAGCTGCTCCAGGGCCTCCTGGGTTGAGGAGTCATTCTCTTCTAACCTAATCACAGCTGCTCCAGGGCCTCTTGGGTTGAGGAGTCATTCTCTTCTAACCTAATCACAGCTGCTCCAGGGCCTCCTGGGTTGAGGAGTCATTCTCTTCTAACCTAATCACAGCTGCTCCAGGGCCTCCTGGGTTGAGGAGTCATTCTCTTCTAACCTAATCACAGCTGCTCCAGGGCCTCCTGGGTTGAGGAGTCATTCTCTTCTAACCTGATCACAGCTGCTCCAGGGCCTCCTGGGTTGAGGAGTCATTCTCTTCATTCTAATCACAGCTGCTCCAGGGCCTCCTGGGTTGAGGAGTCATTCTCTTCTAACCTAATCACAGCTGCTCCAGGACCTCCTGGGTTGAGGAGTCATTCTCTTCTAACCTAATCACAGCTGCTCCAGGACCTCCTGGGTTGAGGAGTCATTCTCTTCATTCTAATCACAGCTGCTCCAGGGCCTCCTGGGTTGAGGAGTCATTCTCTTCATTCTAATCACAAACAAACCAATGAACATGATGGTCCAACTCAGTAGGTGGGAGATTTCCTCTAGATATGCCAGCTGTAAAGTCAGATTGTGTCTATTACATGATGGTCCAACACAGTAGGGGGGAGATTTCCTCTAGATATGCCAGCTGTAAAGTCAGATTGTGTCTATTACATGATGGTCCAACACAGTAGGGGGGAGATTTCCTCTAGATATGCCAGCTGTAAAGTCAGATTGTGTCTATTACATGATGGTCCAACTCAGTAGGGGGGAGATTTCCTCTAGATATGCCAGCTGTAAAGTCAGATTGTGTCTATTACATGATGGTCCAACTCAGTAGGGGGGAGATTTCCTCTAGATATGCCAGCTGTAAAGTCAGATTGTGTCTATTACATGATGGTCCAACTCAGTAGGGGGGAGATTTCCTCTAGATAATCCAGCTGCAAAGTCAAAATTGTCTTACAGTTTTTTACAATCGCTAACATCCTTTTGTCCTTTAATCTGTCGTCACATTTTCAAAACTCTAAACACAATTAGCACAACATGTGTCTTGTTGTGGACCATTAACACAATTCATGTTGTTTTCACAGAATATGCAGTCAATTAACACATTTCTAAAACACTTACATTTTCTTTACATACAATCTTGCCCAATACCAAAATGATGGATCTTTCTCATCTTATTTACAAATGCTTCCACACAGCATTCCAGAAATGAAGACCTGATGTTCATTAAATACAGTATAAAGCCTCTCCTTCCACACAGCATTCCAGAAATGAAGACCTGATGTTCATTAAATACAGTATAAAGCCTCTCCTTCCACACAGCATTCCAGAAATGAAGACCTGATGTTCATTAAATACAGTATAAAGCCTCTCCTTCTGCAACAACAGCAGATCAAAGCTGTATTGAAAAAACTGATAAGCATTTTTGAATGAACAGATCATTGAAACATTGACAAATATCTGATTTACTGTAAGATGTGTCAAATAGACCAACCACATCTGATTCCAATCTCAATCAGAGACATAGCCAGGTGTTGAAGTTCTTTCAGTTACATGGACAAACACAGTACAAAGAGGACTCTTTGGATTGATTTAGTTCAATGTGGATACAGAACAACACAGAGGATTAGAGAGAGAACAAATAATGTCTGGACCAGGGAGAGGAGTAGTTGGACCAGAGAGAGGAGTAGCTGGACCAGAGAGAGGAGTAGTTGGACCAGAGAGAGGAGTAGTTGGACCAGGGAGAGGAGTAGCTGGACCAGGGAGAGGAGTAGCTGGGCCAGGGAGAGGAGTAGTTGGACCAGGGAGAGGAGTAGTTGGATCAGGGAGAGGAGTAGCTGGACTAGGGAGAGGAGTAGCTGGAGCAGGGAGAGGAGTAGCTGGACTAGGGAGAGGAGTAGCTGGACCAGGGAGAGGAGTAGTTGGACTAGGGAGAGGAGTAGTTGGACTAGGGAGAGGAGTAGTTGGACCAGGGAGAGTAGTTGGACCAGGGAGAGGAGTAGCTGGACCAGGGAGAGGAGTAGTTGGACCAGGGAGAGGTGTAGCTGGACCAGGGAGAGGAGTAGCTGGACCAGGGAGAGGAGTAGCTGGACCAGGGAGAGGAGTAGTTGGACTAGGGAGAGGAGTAGTTGGAGCAGGGAGAGGAGTAGTTGGACCAGGCAGAGGAGTAGCTGGACCAGGGAGAGGAGTAGTTGGATCAGGGAGAGGAGTAGTTGGACCAGGGAGAGGAGTAGTTGGACCAGGGAGAGGAGTATTTGGACCAGGGAGAGGAGTATTTGGACCAGGGAGAGGAGTAGTTGGACCAGGGAGAGGAGTAGTTGGACCAGGGAGAGGAGTAGTTGGACCAGGGAGAGGAGTAGTTGGACCAGGGAGAGGAGTAGTTGGACCAGGGAGAGGAGTAGTTGGACCAATTTGGAGGTGGAAAGTGTTTGATCATCAGCCATATGACCAAATGTCCCTCCTGGATGCAATGGATGCCGGCTGCAGAGACATCTCAGCTGAAGACTGCCAGGGGTGGATAAGGCCTGCCAAGTGTTTCTATCCAAGGTGCATAGCGAAAGATGACATACGATGTGATGTGGACGAGAACATGTGGCCAAATGCTGAAGATGGTATAGATTAGAACAGGACTGTGCATGTTTCTGTTTTTTCCCTTCTGTGCCTTATTCGGTGTAATTGTGTTTTATTTTACACATCTGGAACCAAAGGTCATGTATGTTGGATGTGTTGTTGAACCAAAGGTCATGTATGGTGGATGTGTTGTTGAACCACAGGTCATGTATGTTGGATGTGTTGTTGAACCAAAGGTCATGTATGTTGGATGTGTTGTTGAACCAAAGGTCATGTATGTTGGATGTGTTGTTGAACCAAAGGTCATGTATGTTGGATGTGTTGTTGAACCAAAGGTCATGTATGTTGGATGTGTTGTTGAACCAAAGGTCATGTATGTTGGATGTGTTGTTGAACCAAAGGTCATGTATGTTGGATGTGTTGTTGAACCAAAGGCCATGTATGTTGGATGTGTTGTTGAACCAAAGGTCATGTATGTTGCATGTGTTGTTGAACCAAAGGTCATGTATGTTGGATGTGTTGTTGAACCAAAGGTCATGTATGTTAGATGTGTTGTTGAACCACAGGTCATGTATGTTGGATGTGTTGTTGAACCACAGGTCATGTATGTTGGATGTGTTGTTGAACCAAAGGTCATGTATGTTGGATGTGTTGTTGAACCAAAGGTCATGTATGTTGGATGTGTTGTTGAACCAAAGGTCATGTATGTTGGATGTGTTGTTTAACCACAGGTCATGTATGTTGGATATGTTGTTGAACCACAGGTCATGTATGTTGGATGTGATGTTGAACCAAAGGTCATGTATGTTGGATGTGTTGTTGAACCAAAGGTAATGTATGTTAGATGTGTTGTTGAACCACAGGTCATGTATGTTGGATGTGTTGTTGAACCACAGGTCATGTATGTTGGATATGTTGTTGAACCAAAGGTCATGTATGTTGGATGTGTTGTTGAACCAAAGGTCATGTATGTTGGATGTGTTGTTGATCACTGGCAGCAATTTCATGTTGCTAATAAAGATTTTACTGCAGCAATTCTGTCACTTACTATTGTTTTCTACTGTACATTCTATAAAGTAAAGATGACTCATTCACTTTTAGATAGTATGTTGCCAAAAATGCACACATTTGACACTCAACCTCAAAATGTAGAGTGGTTTACAGTAAAATGTAGAGTGGTTTACAGTAAAATGTAGAGTGGTTTACAGTAAAATGTAGAGTGGTTTACAGTAAAATGTAGAGTGGTTTACAGTAAAATGTAGAGTGATTTACAGTAAAATGTAGAGTGGTTTACAGTAAAATGTAGAGTGGTTTACAGTAAAATGTAGAGTGGTTTACAGTGAAAGGAAACTGAATGATGAAAAACAAGGATTTCATATTGTCTATTGTCTGGAGGTAGAACTGAAACATGAAAAGTTATGCAGTTTTTGAAATGACATCAACGGTTAGTATTAGAGAGGGAGAGAGAGAGAGAGAGTTTTTGTAATGACATCAACGGTTAGTATTAGAGAGAGAGAGAGAGAGAGAGACAGTTTTTGTAATGACATCAACGGTTAGTATTAGAGAGGGAGAGAGAGAGAGAGACAGTTTTTGTAATGACATCAACGGTTAGTATTAGAGAGGGAGAGAGAGAGAGAGACAGTTTTTGCAATGCCATCAACGGTTAGTATTAGAGAGAGAGAGAGAGAGAGAGAGAGTTTTTGTAATGACATCAACGGTTAGTATTAGAGAGGGAGAGAGAGAGAGAGACAGTTTTTGTAATGACATCAACGGTTAGTATTAGAGAGAGAGAGAGAGAGAGAGAGAGTTTTTGTAATGACATCAACGGTTAGTATTAGAGAGGGAGAGAGAGAGAGAGACAGTTTTTGTAATGACATCAACGGTTAGTATTAGAGAGAGAGAGAGAGAGAGAGAGAGTTTTTGTAATGACATCAACGGTTAGTATTAGAGAGGGAGAGAGAGAGAGAGACAGTTTTTGTAATGACATCAACGGTTAGTATTAGAGAGAGAGAAAGAGAGAGACAGTTTTTGCAATGCCATCAACGGTTAGTATTAGAGAGAGAGACAGTTTTTGCAATGCCATCAACTGTTAGTATTAGAGAGAGAGAGAGAGAGAGAGTTTTTGCAATGCTATCAACTGTTAGTATTAGAGAGAGAGAGAGAGACAGTTTTTGCAATGCCATCAACTGTTAGTATTAGAGAGAGAGAGAGAGAGAGAGAGAGAGTTTTTGCAATGCTATCAACTGTTAGTATTAGAGAGAGAGAGAGACAGTTTATCAACTGTTAGTATTAGAGAGAGAGAGAGAGAGAGAGAGACAGTTTTTGCAATGCTATCAACTGTTAGTATTAGAGAGAGAGAGAGAGAGTTTTTGCAATGCTATCAACTGTTAGTATTAGAGAGAGAGAGAGAGAGAGACAGTTTTTGCAATGCCATCAACTGTTAGTATTAGAGAGAGAGAGAGAGACAGTTTTTGCAATGCCATCAACTGTTAGTATTAGAGAGAGAGAGAGAGAGAGAGACAGTTTTTGCAATGCTATCAACTGTTAGTATTAGAGAGAGAGAGAGAGAGAGACAGTTTATCAACTGTTAGTATTAGAGAGAGAGAGAGAGAGAGAGACAGTTTTTGTAATGACATCAACTGTTAGTATTAGAGAGAGAGAGAGAGAGAGAGACAGTTTTTGCAATGCCATCAACTGTTAGTATTAGAGAGAGAGAGAGACAGTTTTTGCAATGCCATCAACTGTTAGTATTTTGAAAGTCGGTACTAAAAGTTGGTACTAAAATATAATATTTCTTGGAACTTCTGAGGCAAGGATATGTTTCTGTACATGTCTGGATTATCTAGTTAATTAGAAAAAATATATAGTTGTTCCATTGTTTGGCTGTGTGAGAGAGAGAGAGAGAATCAGAGAGAAAAAGATGGAGACAGAGAGAGACAAAGAGAGTGGGAATGTGAGAGAGAACAAGCCTGAACCTGAAAAAAAAAATAGTTGAGCAAATGAAAGTAACTTTCGACGACCAAATGATCATTCCAGACTCTGCTTCTGTTGAGAGAGAAATAAAAGGTAAGACAACAATTGTTATGTGTATTCACATAGTTGATGATATTGTTATGTGTATTCATATAGTTGATGATATTGTTATGTGTATTCATATAGTTGATGATATTGTTATGTGTATTCATATAGTTGATGATATTGTTATGTGTATTCATATAGTTGATGATATTGTTATGTGTATTCATATAGTTGATGATATTGTTATGTGTATTCATATAGTTGATGATATTGTCATGTATATTCATATAGTTGATGATATTGTTATGTGTATTCATATAGTTGATGATATTGTTGTGTGTATTCATATAGTTGATGATATTGTTATGTGTTTTCATATAGTTGATGATATTGTTGTGTGTATTCATATAGTTGAGTACTCACCTAAAAAGGAATTTGATGTAAATTAGATACGGGGGGGTGGAGTTTTCCGTGCCCATCTGTGTTCCCCAGGGTGATCTCCTACTGGATCATGGGCCTATAGACTTGTGTTCTGAAAACAGGCTTAAAACACAACAAGCAACAAACAAACATTTTCTCTTTCTAATCTACTGTTAATGCTTTTCACTCAGGAAGGTATTTTGTGTGACAGAGAGACAAACAAATATTTAGAAAAGCCTAACAACAAAGTATACTTCCTCAACACAGGTTGTGCCCACCTTAGTAAAAGGTTTGGCAACGGAAACCGTTTATGTCACGTTGTACAGCGTTTGGAGTTAACTGTTTATGCAACATTTTAAACTATTGGCTGTGGAGTAAACCTTTGAATATGACCCAGGTACTATCATATAACTCGGCATGTTTATACCTGCCTGATGCTGAAACCTGATTGTAGCCTGAAGGGTATACTATGATGCAAGCTAGATATACTGTTTTTCTTAAGTTAGCCAGCTTCAGTTAGCTTCACATTCCAGCTCAGACCTCATCCATCAGAATATACAGAGAGCTAGCCAGGTTCAGTTAGCTTCACATTCTAGCTCAGACCTCATCCATCAGAATATACAGAGTGTTAGCCAGGTTCAGTTAGCTTCACATTCTAGCTCAGACCTCATCCATCAGAATATACAGAGCGCTAGCCAGGTTCAGTTAGCTTCACATTCTAGCTCAGACCTCATCCATCAGAATATACAGAGCGACAGTCATCAGGAAGTCCAGAGAGGACATATTAATACAAATTTACAAAAATAATAATTCCTTGATTTTTTCGAGATCACAACTTATTTATCTCAGGATCATTACATAGCAAAATATGTTTTGATGAGATCACAAGATAATGTGTTTTTTTTTGCGTTGTTTGTAACTTATTTTGTAACTTATTTTGTACATAATGTTGCTGCTACCATCTCTTATGACCGGAAAATAACTTCTGGAAGTCAGAACATTTCCCTGTATATAGCCTCCACATTGACTCTGTACCGTAATACCCTGTATATAGTCTCCACATTGACTCTGTACCGTAATACCCTGTATATAGTCTCCACATTGACTCTGTACCGTAATACCCTGTATATAGTCTCACTATTGTTATTCTACTGCTGCTCTTTAACTACTTGTTACTTTTATTACTTTTTTTTCTTATTCGTATTTTTATAACTGCATTGTTGGTTAGGGGCTCGTAAGTCAGCATTTCACTGTAAGGTCTACACCTGGTGTATTCAGCACTCCACTGTAAGGTTGTAAGGTTGTATTCGGCACATGTGACTAATACAATTAGATTTGATTTGATAATTCTCTCATGATCACAACATATATATTTTTTGTTGTGGCTGAGAACATGAGATAAACTGTATAATTAGGAGTGGACATATTGATGATAGAGTGACAGCATAGCCCACGGTGGGTCAGTATTACTGAGAACATGAGATAAACTGTATAATTAGGAGAGGACATATTGATGATAGAGTGACAGAGCCCACGGTGGGTCAGTATTGCTGAGAACATGAGATAAACTGTATAATTAGGAGTGGACATATTGATGATAGAGTGACAGAGCCCACGGTGGATCAGTATTGCTGAGAACATGAGATAAACTGTATAATTAGGAGTGGACATATTGATGAAAGAGTGACAGCATGGCTGTCAGAGCCCACGGTGGATCAGTGGATACATTTTTATTGATTGCTAAACTAAGGGATGGTACATTTCATGATGACATCATGCTTCATTTGTGTTTGGAGCTCATTGTCAGTTGAGGCAGCTAAACCCTCGTGGGCCATTTAAACCCTGAACTATGTCTGACAGGCAACTCTGTCTCCCAGGCTGTGTGCCACCTCCAAGAACACAGCCATTCGCAAGCAACTATGCAGCTAACTTGCCTAGTCTTGTGAGTAAGCTAACCAGCTAGTTAGCTATGTCGTCTTCTTATCTGTGTTGGTTGTTAGCTAGCTAGCTAGTTAACTATGTAATCTTCTTATCTGTGTTGGTTGTTAGCTAGCTAGCTAGTTAACTATGTAGTCTTCTTATCTATGTTGGTTGTTAGCTAGCTAGCTAGTTAACTATGTAGTCTTCTTATCTATGTTGGTTGTTAGCTAGCTAGCTAGTTAGCTATGTAGTCTTCTTATCTATGTTGGTTGTCAGCTAGCTAGCTAGCTAGTTAGCTATGTAGTCTTCTTATCTATGTTGGTTGTCAGCTAGCTAGCTAGTTAGCTATGTAGTCTTCTCATCTATGTTGGTTGTTAGCTAGCTAGTTAGCTATGTAGTCTTCTTATATATGTTGGTTGTCAGCTAGCTAGCTAGCTAGTTAGCTATGTAGTCTTCTTATCTATGTTGGTTGTCAGCTAGCTAGCTAGTTAGCTATGTAGTCTTCTCATCTATGTTGGTTGTTAGCTAGCTAGCTAGTTAACTATGTAGTCTTCTTATCTATGTTGGTTGTCATCTAGCTAGCTAGTTAGCTATGTAGTCTTCTTATCTATGTTGGTTGTTAGCTAGCTAGCTAGTTAGTTAGCTATGTAGTCTTCTTATCTATGTTGGTTGTTAGCTAGCTAGCTAGTTAGCTATGTATTCTTCTTATCTATGTTGGTTGTTAGCTCGTATAACTGATATGTGTATAATTGTAAGGGACACTTCATGATTCATGGATAATATTTAAATGTACAGAGTGGATCAGAGTCAATCAGGATGCTGCCTAGTAGGCTATTTCATAGGTAAAGCACCATGCAGGAAGACTAGCTGTCAGTGCTTTATCGGCTGAAGCATATAATCCAGAGTGGATGAGCTCTATTCCTGACAGGCTGATCAGATTGAATAGCAGCCTCAGAGGATGCTGCCTTGTAGGCTGTTTCATATGTAAGATTCCTAGCAGACAGACTACAGGAAGTCTCTTCATTTATCAGCCTCTGAAGAAGTGACATTTTGTTTGGAGTGGACATGGACTGGAGGATCACACAGAACGACTGGAGGAGCTCGAGAAGGAAACGTCTCTCCAGAGCAGGGCATCATTTAAAGGAGTGATAACGGGGGTGGAATTAAGTGTTGAGGAGGATCAGTTCAAATTGAAGCTTCCCGGTGTCTGTGACTTCCGTCGTTTGGTGAGAAGCAGATCTGTTGGAGAGCGTGGGGGAACGGAGAAAACATTGTCTGTGTTACTGAGTTTTGATGTCTTTTCCCGACAAGGTCAAGTTAGGACGTGTTAGTTTTCCTGTGGGAGGTTTTGTTCTGCACGTACTATGCTGTTTTAGGTGCCAAGTTTATGGGCATGTTGCAGCAGTGTGTATGGGGGAGATGCCTAGATATGAGAAGTGTACAGGAGGGCATGAGACGAAGGAATATGTAGTATCGGTTGAGAGACTTGTGTGTTAGTTGTGGGGATGATCATGGGGCTGGAGATCGGAGGTGTCTGCTGACAGAAAGGCAGGTTGAGGTTGCCAGGGTTACAGTAGTACAGAAGGTGTCGTATGATGAAGCAGTGAAGAGAGTAGTAGAGGAAGATGGGTCCAGGGTGAGAGGAAGACGGGTACAGGGTGAGAGGAAGACGGGTACAGGGTGAGAGGAAGACGGGTCCAGGGTGAGAGGAAGATGGGTCCAGGGTGAGAGGAAGACGGGTCCAGTGTGAGAGGAAGATGGGTCCAGGGTGAGAGGAAGACGGGTCCAGTGTGAGAGGAAGATGGGTCCAGGGTGAGAGGAAGACGGGTCCAGTGTGAGAGGAAGATGGGTCCAGGGTGAGAGGAAGAGGGGTCCAGTGTGAGAGGAAGATGGGTCCAGGGTGAGAGGAAGACGGGTCCAGTGTGAGAGGAAGATGGGTCCAGTGTGAGAGGAAGACGGGTCCAGTGTGAGAGGAAGATGGGTCCAGTGTGAGAGGAAGAGGGGTCCAGTGTGAGAGGAGATGGGTACAGGGTGAGAGGAGATGGGTACAGGGTGAGAGGAGATGGGTACAGGGTGAGAGGAGATGGGTACAGGGTGAGAGGAGATGGGTACAGGGTGAGAGGAGATGGGTACAGGGTGAGAGGAGATGGGTACAGGGTGAGAGGAGATGGGTACAGGGTGAGAGGAGATGGGTACAGGGTGAGAGGAGATGGGTACAGGGTGAGAGGAGATGGGTACAGGGTGAGAGGAGATGGGTACAGGGTGAGAGGAGATGGGTACAGGGTGAGAGGAGATGGGTACAGGGTGAGAGGAGATGGGTACAGGGTGAGAGGAGATGGGTACAGGGTGAGAGGAGATGGGTACAGGGTGAGAGGAGATGGGTACAGGGTGAGAGGAGATGGGTACAGGGTGAGAGGAGATGGGTACAGGGTGAGAGGAGATGGGTACAGGGTGAGAGGAGATGGGTACAGGGTGAGAGGAAGACGGGTCCAGGGTGAGAGGAAGATGGGTCCAGGGTGAGAGGAAGATGGGTCCAGGGTGAGAGGAAGATGGGTCCAGGGTGAGAGGAAGATGGGTCCAGGGTGAGAGGAAGATGGGTCCAGGGTGAGAGGAAGATGGGTCCAGGGTGAGAGGAAGATGGGTCCAGGGTGAGAGGAAGATGGGTCCAGGGTGAGAGGAAGATGGGTCCAGGGTGAGAGGAAGATGGGTCCAGGGTGAGAGGAAGATGGGTCCAGGGTGAGAGGAAGATGGGTCCAGGGTGAGAGGAAGATGGGTCCAGGGTGAGAGGAAGATGGGTCCAGGGTGAGAGGAAGATGGGTCCAGGGTGAGAGGAAGATGGGTCCAGGGTGAGAGATCCTGAGAGGATCCCTGTGACTAGAACGACTGAAATTGTGTTTTATTATTATTACACATTTGGAACCAAAAGCCATGTATGTTGGATTTGTCATTGATCTCTGGCAGCAATTTCATGTTGCTAATAAAGCTTTTACTGCAGCAATTCTGTCATTTACAAAAAAATTCTACAGTACATTATATAAAGTAAAGATGACTCATTCACTTTTAGATAGTATTGTCACGAACAGGCTCGAAGTTCGTAACAAAAAGGGAGACAAAGTGGAGATAAGGAATAACAAAAATATATTTATTAACTGAAATAACCTAAATAGAATTAACAATGGTGTGTGTAGTCAGTAATGAGTAGTGTAAGTGAGTAGTTGCGTGCATAAATGTGATAATGAGGGGTGTTGAAAGTTGCCAAAGCAAACAAACAAAACGGCCACAAAAATACAACAAACTAACAGTGTGTCTGCATGGAGAGAGTCTCCTCAATGAATGAGGAAGTGGTGTATTTATCCTGGGACACACCCGGGCCCAGGTGTGTCTGCATGGAGAGAGTCTCCTCAATGAATGGGGAAGAGGTGTATTTATCCTGGGACACACCCGGGCCCAGGTGTGTCTGCATGGAGAGAGTCTCCTCAATGAATGGGGAAGAGGTGTATTTATCCTGGGACACACCCGGGCCCAGGTGTGTCTGCATGGAGAGAGTCTCCTCCATGAATGGGGAAGAGGTGTATTTATCCTGGGACACACCCGGCCCCAGGTGTGTCTGCATGGAGAGAGTCTCCTCAATGAATGGGGAAGAGGTGTATTTATCCTGGGACACACCCGGCCCCAGGTGTGTCTGCATGGAGAGAGTCTCCTCCATGAATGGGGAAGAGGTGTATTTATCCTGGGACACACCCGGGCCCAGGTGTGTCTGCATGGAGAGAGTCTCCTCCATGAATGGGGAAGAGGTGTATTTATCCTGGGACACACCCGGGCCCAGGTATGTCTGCATGGAGAGTCTCCTCAATGAATGGGGAAGAGGTGTATTTATCCTGGGACACACCCGAGCCCATGTGTGTCTGCATGGAGAGTCTCCTCAATAAATGGGGAAGAGGTGTATTTATCCTGGGACACACCCGAGCCCAGGTGTGTCTGCATGGAGAGTCTCCTCAATAAATGGGGAAGAGGTGTATTTATCCTGGGACACACCCGGGCCCAGGTGTGTCTGCATGGAGAGAGTCTCCTCAATGAATGGGGAAGAGGTGTATTTATCCTGGGACACACCCGGGCCCAGGTGTGTCTGCATGGAGAGAGTCTCCTCAATGAATGGGGAAGAGGTGTATTTATCCTGGGACACACCCGAGCCCAGGTGTGTCTGCATGGAGAGTCTCCTCAATAAATGGGGAAGAGGTGTATTTATCCTGGGACACACCCGGGCCCAGGTATGTCTGCATGGAGAGTCTCCTCAATGAATGGGGAAGAGGTGTATTTATCCTGGGACACACCCGAGCCCAGGTGTGTCTGCATGGAGAGTCTCCTCAATAAATGGGGAAGAGGTGTATTTATCCTGGGACACACCCGGGCCCAGGTGTGTCTGCATGGAGAGAGTCTCCTCAATGAATGGGGAAGAGGTGTATTTATCCTGGGACACACCCGAGCCCAGGTGTGTCTGCATGGAGAGTCTCCTCAATAAATGGGGAAGAGGTGTATTTATCCTGGGACACACCCGGGCCCAGGTATGTCTGCATGGAGAGTCTCCTCAATGAATGGGGAAGAGGTGTATTTATCCTGGGACACACCCGGGCCCAGGTATGTCTGCATGGAGAGTCTCCTCAATAAATGGGGAAGAGGTGTATTTATCCTGGGACACACCCGGGCCCAGGTGTGTCTGCATGGAGAGAGTCTCCTCAATGAATGGGGAAGAGGTGTATTTATCCCAGGACACACCCGGGCCCAGGTGTGTCTGCATGGAGAGAGTCTCCTCAATGAATGGGGAAGAGGTGTATTTATCCCAGGACACACCCGGGCCCAAGTGTGTCCCGTTTCGCTGACGACCCTCCGCCGTCAGCGACCCTCCGCCAACCGACATCCTAATAAGGAAAACAAGAGCGAAGAGAAGGAATACGGCAGACAGAGTGGGAGGGTCGTCACAGAGTGGGAGGGTCGTCACAGTATGTTGACAAAGATTGTGTCACATTTGACACTCAACCCAAAAATATAGAGTGGTTTACAGTAAAATGTAGAGTGGTTTACAGTAAAATATAGAGTGGTTTACAGTAAAATGTAGAGTGGTCTACAGTAAAATGTAGAGTGGTTTACAGTAAAATGTAGAGTGGTTTACAGTAAAATATAGAGTGGTTTACAGTAAAATGTAGAGTGGTTTACAGTGAAATATAGAGTGGTTTACAGTAAAATGTAGAGTGGTTTACAGTGAAATATAGAGTGGTTTACAGTGAAAAATAGTGGTTTACAGTAAAATGTAGAGTGGTTTACAGTGAAATATAGAGTGGTTTACAGTAAAATGTAGAGTGGTTTACAGTGAAATGTAGAGTGTTTTATAGTAAAATATAGAGTGGTTTACAGTGAAATGTAGAGTGGTTTACAGTAAAATGTAGAGTGGTTTACAGTAAAATGTAGAGTGGTTTACAGTGAAATATAGAGTGGTTTACAGTAAAATGTAGAGTGTTTTACAGTAAAAGGAAACTGAATTATAAAAAACAATACATTTCATATTGTCTATTGTCTGCAGGTAGAACTGAGACATGAACAGTGATGCAGTTTTTGTAATGCTATCAACTGTTAGTATTTTGGAAGTCGAAATAAAAGTTTTATTTCTTCGAACTTTTGAGTCAAGGATATGTTTCTGTACCTGTCTGTATTATTTAGTTAATAATTATTAGATTTTTTCCCCCCATTGTTTGGCTGTGTGAGAGAGAGAGATAGAGACAGAGAGAGACAAAGTGAGAGAGGGTGTGAGAGAGAACAAGCCTGAACCTGAAGAAAAAAATGTTGAGCAAATTAAAGTAACTTTCTACGACCCAATGATCATTCAGACTCTGTTTCTATTGAGAGATAAAAGGTAAGACGACGATTGTTATGTGTATTAATATAGTCGATGATATTGTTATGTGTATTCATATAGTCGATGATATTGTTATGTGGGTTGATATACAGTAGTTGATGATATTGTTATGTGTATTCATATAGTTGATGATATTGTTATGTGTATTCATATAGTTGATGATATTGTTATGTGGGTTGATATACAGTAGTTGATGATATTGTTATGTGTATTCATATAGTCGATGATATTGTTATGTGTATTCATATAGTTGATGATATTGTTATGTGGGTTGATATACAGTAGTTGATGATATTGTTATGTGTATTCATATAGTTGATGATATTGATATGTGTATTCATATAGTTGATGATATTGTTATGTGTATTCATATAGTTGATGATATTGTTATGTGTATTCATATAGTTGATGATATTGTTATGTGTATTCATATAGTTGATGATATTGTTATGTGTATTCATATAGTTGATGATATTGTTATGTGTATTCATATAGTTGATGATATTGTTATGTGTATTCATATAGTTGATGATATTGTTATGTGTATTCATATAGTTGATGATATTGTTATGTGTATTCATATAGTTGATGATATTGTTATGTGTATTCATATAGTTGATGATATTGTTATGTGTATTCATATAGTTGATGGTATTGTTATGTGTATTCATATAGTTGATGATATTGTTATGTGTATTCATATAGTTGATGATATTGTTATGTGTATTCATATAGTTGATGATATTGTTATGTGTATTCATATAGTCGATGATATTGTTATGTGTATTCATATAGTCGATGATATTGTTATGTGTATTCATATAGTTGATGATATTGTTATATGGGTTGATATACAGTAGTTGATGATATTGTTATGTGTATTCATATAGTTGATGATATTGTTATGTGTATTCATATAGTTGATGATATTGTTATGTGTATTCATATAGTTGATGATATTGTTATGTGTATTCATATAGTTGATGATATTGTTATGTGTATTCATATAGTTGATGGTATTGTTATGTGTATTCATATAGTTGATGATATTGTTATGTGTATTCATATAGTTGATGATATTGTTATGTGTATTCATATAGTTGATGATATTGTTATGTGTATTCATATAGTTGAGGATATTGTTATGTGTATTCATATAGTTGATGATATTGTTATGTATATTCATATAGTTGATGATATTGTTATGTGTATTCATATAGTTGATGATATTGTTGTTTACTCATATAGTTGATGATATTGTTATGTGTATTCATATAGTTGATGATATTGTTATGTGTATTCATATAGTTGATGATATTGTTATGTGTATTCATATAGTTGATGATATTGTTATGTGTATTCATATAGTTGATGATATTGTTATGTGTATTCATATAGTTGATGATATTGTTATGTGTATTCATATAGTTGATGATATTGTTATGTGTATTCATATAGTTGATGATATTGTTATGTGTATTCATATAGTTGATGATATTGTTATGTATATTCATATAGTTGATGATATTATTTGTGGACAGAGAGTTATAATAGGTCTACTCTCCTTAAAATGTACTTGATGTAAATTAGATACGGGGGGTTGAATTCGTTCTGAACCTGTGTTCCCCAGGGTGATCTCCTACTGTCTTCTCAAAACTGTCATAGGTCTATAGACTTGTCTTCTCTAAACAGGCTTAAAACACAACAAGCAACAAACAAACATTTTCTCTTTCTAATCTACTGTTAATGCTTTTCACTCAGGAAGGTATGTTGTGTGAAAGAGACAAACAAAAATTTTGAAAAGCCAACAAAGTATACTTCCTCAACACAGGTTGTGCCCACCTTAGTAAAAGGTTTGGCAACAGAAACCGTTTATGTCACGTTGTACAGCGTTTGGAGTTAACGGTTTGTGCAACATTTTAAACTATTGGCTGCGGTGTAAACTAATGAACATGACCCAGGTAATATCATATAACTCAGCATGTTGATACCTGCCTGATGCTGAAACCTGATTGTAGCATGAGGGGTAAACTATGATGCAAAACAGATATACTGGTTTTCTAAAGCTAGCCAGCTTCAGTTAGCTTCACATTCCAGCTCAGGCCTCACCCATAAGAATATACAGAGTGTTAGCCAGCTTCAGTTAGCTTCACATTCCAGCTCAGGCCTCATCCATCAGAATATACAGAGTGTTAGCCAGCTTCAGTTAGCTTCACATTCCAGCTCAGGCCTCATCCATCAGAATATACAGAGTGTTAGCCAGCTTCAGTTAGCTTCACATTCCAGCTCAGGCCTCATCCATCAGAATATACAGAGTGTTAGCCAGGTTCAGTTAGCTTCACATTCCAGCTCAGACCTCATCCATCAGAATATACAGAGTATTAGCCAGGTTCAGTTAGCGTCACATTCCAGCTCAGGCCTCATCCATCAGAATATACAGAGTGTTAGCCAGGTTCAGTTAACTTCACATTCCAGCTCAGGCCTCATCCATCAGAATATACAGAGTATTAGCCAGGTTCAGTTAACTTCACATTCCAGCTCAGGCCTCATCCATCAGAATATACAGAGTATTAGCCAGGTTCAGTTAACTTCACATTCCAGCTCAGGCCTCATCCATCAGAATATACAGAATGTTAGCCAGGTTCAGTTAACTTCACATTCCAGCTCAGGCCTCATCCATCAGAATATACAGAGCGCTAGCCAGCTTCAGTTGGCTTCACATTCCAGCTCAGGCCTCACCCATCAGAATATACAGAGTGCTAGCCAGCTTCAGTTGGCTTCACATTCCATCTCAGGCCTCACCCATCAGAATATATAGAGAGCTAGCCAGCTTCAGTTAGCGTCACATTCCAGCTCAGGCCTCATCCATCAGAATATACAGAAAGCTAGCCAGCTTCAGTTGGCTTCACATTCCAGCTCAGGCCTCACCCATCAGAATATACAGAAAGCTAGCCAGCTTCAGTTAGCTTCACATTCCAGCTCAGGCCTCATCCATCAGAATATACAGAGTGCTAGTGTTGATGAATCGTTACTGGAGAAATGAGACCAAGTTGAGACATTGGACGAGGTGGATAAGGTATAGTAAAGGCAGTTTATTCAAAGGTAAAGATATCTGGCAAAGCGTGCTGCACGGCCCCGTTCGTCTAGCTCGTATGGAACCATCGGAAGAGAGGCCCGAAACATAGTGTGCAGATCATTTATACAGTAAATGACGTAGGTTGAATCTGGTAGTCTGGCCTTCTGATTGGTCGATCTGGGTCGTGGGTAGTCCTGTTCGGGCCTGGTGTCGACGTTCCTTTGGCTCTTAACATTGTTCTTTGTCTTTGAGTCCCAACCTTGAAAGAAATGTGTATGCGTGTTGTTGTTGCAGGGGCCTGTTCTGGGTGTTGGTGCGTGTGTCTGTGGTTGGTATCTGATGAGAGCAGAATGTGTCCAAAAGGAAAGAGGGGGTGGGTGCATGATGTGCAAAGAATAGCTTATGTTGAGAAGTTGTTATAACAAGTTTCCAGTATCTATTACAATTTCTTACACTAGCCAGGTTCAGTTAGCTTCACATTCCAGCTCAGGCCTCATCCATCAGATTATACAGAGCGCTAGCCAGCTTCAGTTGGCTTCACATTCCAGCTCAGGCCTCACCCATCAGAATATATAGAGAGCTAGCCAGCTTCAGTTAGCGTCACATTCCAGCTCAGGCCTCATACATCAGAATATACAGAGCGCTAGCCAGGTTCTGTTAGCGTCACATTCCAGCTCAGGCCTCATACATCAGAATATACAGAGAGCTAGCCAGGTTCAGTTAGCGTCACATTCCAGCTCAGGCCTCATCCATCAGAATATACAGAGCGACAGTCATCAGGAAGTCCAGAGAGGACATATTAATACAAATTTACAAAAATAATAATTCCTTCATTATTTCGAGATCACAACTTATTTATCTCAGGATCATTACATTGCAAAAGTTGTTTTGATGAGATCACAAGATAATGTGTTTTTTTGTTGTTTTTTTTGTGTTGTTTATCATTTATTTTGTAACTTATTTTGTACATAATGTTGCTGCTACCGTCTCTTATGACCGGAAAATAACTTCTGGAAGTCAGAACATTTCCCTGTATATAGACTCCACATTGACTCTGTACCGTAATACCCTGTATATAGCCTCCACATTGACTCTGTACCGTAATACCCTGTATATAGTCTCCACATTGACTCTGTACCGTAATACCCTGTATATAGCCTCCACATTGACTCTGTACCGTAATACCCTGTATATAGCCTCCACATTGACTCTGTACCGTAATACCCTGTATATAGCCTCCACATTGACTCTGTACCGTAATACCCTGTATATAGCCTCCACATTGACTCTGTACCGTAATACCCTGTATATAGTCTCCACATTGACTCTGTACCGTAATACCCTGTATATAGCCTCCACATTGACTCTGTACCGTAATACCCTGTATATAGCCTCCACATTGACTCTGTACCGTAATACCCTGTATATAGCCTCCACATTGACTCTGTACCGTAATACCCTGTATATAGCCTCCACATTGCCTCTGTACCGTAATACCCTGTATATAGCCTCCACATTGACTCTGTACCGTAATACCCTGTATATAGTCTCCACATTGACTCTGTACCGTAATACCCTGTATATAGCCTCCACATTGACTCTGTACCGTATACCCTGTATATAGTCTCCACATTGACTCTGTACCGTAATACCCTGTATATAGTCTCCACATTGACTCTGTACCGTAAAACCCTGTATATAGTCTCACTATTGTATTTTACTGCTGCTCTTTGACTACTTGTTACTTTTTTTTCTTATTCGTATTTTTTAAACTGCATTGTTGGTTAGGGGTTTGTAAGTAAGCATTTCACTGTAAGGTCTACACTTGTTGTATTCGGCCGAAGTGACTAATACAATTTTATTTGATTTGATAATTCTCTCATCATCACAACATTTATATATATATTGTTATTGTCGAGAACATGAGATAAACTGTATAATTAGGAGAGGACATATTGATGATAGAGTGACAATGCTGACAGAGCCCACGGTGGATCAGGTACATTTTTATTGATTGCTAAACTAAAGGATGGTACATTTCATGATGACATCATGCTTCATTTGTGTTTGGAGCTCATTGTCAGTTGAGGCAGCTAAGCCCTCGTGGGGCATTTAAACCCTGAACTATGTCTGACAGGCAACACTGTCTCCCAGGCTGTGTGCCACCTCCAAGAACACAGCCATTCGCATGAAACCATGCAGCTAACTTGGCTAGTCTTGTGAGTAAGCTAACCAGCTAGTTAGCTATGTAGTCTTCTTATCTGTGTTGGTGTTAGCTAGATAGCTAGTTAACTATGTAGTCTTCTTATCTATGTTGGTTGTTAGCTAGCTAGCTAGTTGGCTATGTAGTCTTCTTATCTATGTTGGTTGTTAGCTAGCTAGCTAGTTAGCTATGTAGTCTTCTTATCTATGTTGGTTGTTAGCTAGCTAGCTAGTTAGCTATGTAGTCTTCTTATCTATGTTGGTTTTTAGCTAGCTAGCTAGTTAGCTATGTAGTCTTCTTATCTATGTTGGTTTTTAGCTAGCTAGCTAGTTAGCTATGTAGTCTTCTTATCTATGTTGGTTTTTAGCTAGCTAGCTAGTTAGCTATGTAGTCTTCTTATCTATGTTGGTTGTTAGCTAGCTAGCTAGTTAGCTATGTAGTCTTCTTATCTATGTTGGTTTTTAGCTAGCTAGCTAGTTAGCTATGTAGTCTTCTTATCTATGTTGGTTGTTAGCTAGCTAGCTAGTTAGCTATGTAGTCTTCTTATCTATGTTGGTTGTTAGCTAGCTAGCTAGTTAGCTATGTAGTCTTCTTATCTATGTTGGTTGTTAGCTAGCTAGCTAGTTAGCTATGTAGTCTTCTTATCTATGTTGGTTGTTAGCTAGCTAGCTAGTTAGCTATGTAATCTTCTTATCTATGTTGGTTGTTAGCTAGCTAGCTAGTTAGCTATGTAGTCTTCTTATCTATGTTTGTTGTTAGCTAGCTAGCTAGTTAGCTATGTAGTCTTCTTATCTATGTTGGTTGTTAGCTAGTTAGCTAGTTAGCTATGTAGTCTTCTTATCTATGTTGGTTGTTAGCTTGCATAACTGATATGTGTATAATTGTAAGGGACACTTCATGATTTATGGATTATATTTAAATGTACAGAGTGGATCAGAGTCAATCAGGATGCTGCCTAGTAGGCTATTTCATAGGTAAAGCACCATGCAGGCAGACTAGCTGTCAGTGCTTTATAGGCTGATGCATATAATCCAGAGTGGGTGAGCTCTATTCCTGACAGGCTGATCAGATTGAATAGCAGCCTCAGAGGATGCTGCCTTGTAGGCTGTTTCATATGTAAGATTCCTAGCAGACAGACTACAGGAAGTATGTTAATTTATCAGCCTCTGAAGAAGTGACATTTTTTTGACCTTCTGGAGGAGCTCGAGAAGGACATGTCTCTCCAGAGCAGGGCATCATTGAAAGGAGTGATAACGGGGGTGGCATTAAGTGTTGAGGAGGATCAGTTGAAATTGAAGCTTCCCGGTGTCTGTGACTTCCGCCGTTTGGTGAGGAGCAGATCTGTTGGAGAGCGTGGGGGAAACGGAGAAGACATTGTCTGTGTTACTGAGTTTTGATGTCTTTTCCCGACAAGGTCAAGTTAGGACTTGTTAGTTTTCCTGTGGGAGGTTTTGTTCTGCACGTACTATGGTATTTTAGGTGCCAAGTTCATGGGCATGTTGCAACAGTGTGTAGGAGGGAGATGCCTAGATATGAGAAGTGTACAGGAGGGAGATGCCTAGATATGAGAAGTGTACAGGAGGGAGATGCCTAGATATGAGAAGTGTACAGGAGGGAGATGCCTAGATATGAGAAGTGTACAGGAGGGAGATGCCTAGATATGAGAAGTGTACAGGAGGGAGATGCCTAGATATGAGAAGTGTACAGGAGGGAGATGCCTAGATATGAGAAGTGTACAGGAGGGAGATGTCTAGATATGAGAAGTGTGCAGGAGGGCATGAGACGAAGGAATGTGTAGTATCGGTTGAGAGACTTGTGTGTTAGTTTTGGGGGTGATCATGGGGCTGGAGATTGGAGGTGTCTGTTGAGAGACTTGTGTGTTAGTTGTGGGGGTGATTGTGGGGCTGGAGATCGGAGGTGTCTGTTGAGAGACTTGTGTGTTAGTTTTGGGGGTGATCATGGGGCTGGAGATTGGAGGTGTCTGTTGAGAGACTTGTGTGTTAGTTTTGGGGGTGATCATGGGGCTGGAGATCGGAGGTGTCTGTTGAGAGACTTGTGTGTTAGTTTTGGGGGTGATCATGGGGCTGGAGATCAGAGGTGTCTGCTGAGAGAAAGGCAGGTTGAGGTTGCCAGGGTTACAGTAGTACAGAAGGTGTCGTATGATGAAGCAGTGAAGAGAGTAGTAGAGGAAGATGGGTACAGGGTGAGGGATCCTGAGAGGATCCCTGTGACTAGGCCGACTGAAATTGTGTTTTATTATTATTACACATTTGGAACCAAAAGCCATGTATGTTGGATTTGTCATTGATCTCTGGCAGCAATTTCATGTTGCTAATAAAGCTTTTACTGCAGCAATTCTGTCATTTACAAAAAAATTCTACAGTACATTATATAAAGTAAAGATGACTCATTCACTTTTAGATAGTATTGTCACGAACAGGCTCGAAGTTCGTAACAAAAAGGGAGACAACGTGGAGATAAGGAATAACAAAAATATATTTATTAACTGAAATAACCTAAATACAATTAACAATGGTGTGTGTAGTCAGTAATGAGTAGTGTACGTGAGTGTTTGCGTGCATAAATGTGATAATGAGGGGTGTTGAAAGTTGCCAAAGCAAACAAACAAAACGGCCACAAAATTACGACAAACTCTAACAGTGTGTCTGCATGGAGAGAGTCTCCTCCATGAATGGGGAAGAGGTGTATTTTTCCCGGGACACACCCGAGCCCAGGTGTCCCATTTCGCTGACAACACTCCCGGCTCCGCCCACCGGCATCCTAATAAGGAAAACAAGAGCAAAGAGAGAATACGGCAGACAGAGTGGGAGGGTCGTCACAGTATGTTGACAAAGATGCTCACATTCGACACTCAACCCAAAAATGTAGAGTGGTTTACAGTAAAATGTAGAGTGTTTTACAGTAAAATGTAGAGTGGTTTACAGTAAAATGTAGAGTGGTTTACAGTAAAATGTAGAGTGGTTTACAGTAAAATGTAGAGTGGTTTACAGTAAAATGTAGAGTGGTTTACAGTAAAATGTAGAGTGTTTTACAGTAAAATGTAGAGTGGTTTACAGTGAAAGGAAACTGAATTATGAAAAACAATACATTTCATATTGTCTATTGTCTGCAGGTAGAACTGAGACATGAACAGTTATGCAGTTTTTGTAATGACATCAACTGTTAGTATTTTGGAAGTCGAAATAAAAGTTATATTTCTTCAAACTTTTGAATCAAGGATATGTTTCTGTACCTGTCTGTATTATTTAGTTAATAATTATTAGATTTTTTCCCCCCATTGTTTGCCTGTGAGAGAGAGAGAGTCAGAGAGAAAGAGCTAGAGGCAGAGAGACAAAGAGAGAGAGAGTCAGAGAGAAAGAGCTAGAGACAGAGGGAGACAAAGAGAGACAAAGAGAGAGGGTGTGTGAGAGAGAACAAGCCTGAACCTGAAGAAAAAAATGTTGAGCAAATGAAAGTAACTTTCTACGACCAAATGATCATTCCAGAATCTGTTTCTATTGAGAGAGAAATAAAAGGTAAGACAACGATTGTTATGTGTATTCATATAGTTGATGATATTGTTATGTGTATTCATATAGTTGATGATATTGTTATGTGTATTCATATAGTTGATGATATTGATATGTGTATTCATATAGTTGATGATATTGTTATGTGTATTCATATAGTTGATGATATTGTTATGTGTATTCATATAGTTGATGATATTGTTATGTGTATTCATATAGTTGATGATATTGTTATGTGTATTCATATAGTTGATGATATTGTTATGTGTATTAATATAGTTGATGATATTGTTATGTGTATTCATATAGTTGATGATATTGTTATGTGTATTCATATAGTTGATGATATTGTTATGTGTATTCATATAGTTGATGATATTGTTATGTGTATTCATATAGTTGATGCTATTGTTATGTGTATTCATATAGTTGATGATATTGTTATGTGTATTCATATAGTTGATGATATTGTTATGTGTATTCATATAGTTGATGCTATTGTTATGTGTATTCATATAGTTGATGATATTGTTATGTGTATTCATATAGTTGATGATATTGTTATGTGTATTCATATAGTTGATGATATTGTTATGTGTATTGTCGTGGAAATGTCCTGTATTACCAAATCATGAGAGAGCAAACCACACACAAGTCAGAGTATATTATAAAGTCCATCTTTAATTATATATGAGCTTCACCATAGCCCTGTGACTCTCAGATCAATTCAGTGTCTATAAATGAATTCTCTGATAGTGTCAACATAATGGCAACTGAGATCCTTTATAGCAAAGATCCACCCCCTAGTTGACATGACAAACCACAGGTCTTAGGAACATTACACAAAGGAAGACTTTACTTCAGAGAGGAGTATCCCATAGCCAGACAGCATTAGCTATAAATTATTGTTCAGTTTGCTCTCCTAAAACGAGGTTCTACCTCTCGTTCTTGGTACCACTTAGGACCAAAACATTACCTCATCCAATGGCATATATCAATTGTCAATTTTAGATACCCCCATATCAAATACAACCCCTCCTGGACCAGATCACGGAGAGGAGTGACTGGCACACAGACATTATGGAGCCAAGTAACTGGTTCCCCATTAATCACACCATCCCTTCACATGGAATAGTTACAGACACATTCACAGATAAGACAAACCTGACCTCTCCCCTCTCTGGGCCCCAACTAACTGGTTCCCCATTAATCACACCATCCCTTCACATGGAATAGTTACTGACACATTCACAGATAAGACAAACCTGACCTCTCCCCTCTCTGGGCCCCAACTAACTGGTTCCCCATTAATCACACCATCCCTTCACATGGAATAGTTACAGACACATTCACAGATAAGACAAACCTGACCTCTCCCCTCTCTGGGCCCCAACTCACTTTTCCCACATAAGCATACTTATGAATATTGATAAAACATCTTATTTATCTATTTATTTATCAATGTTACCTAAAGAATTCTGATTCTCCCACAACATTATTCATATAGCTGATGATATTATTTGTGGATTGTTATAATAGGCTAACATTCTTTACAATGTATTTGATGTAAATTAGATACGGGGGGTTGAATTCGTTCTGTGCCCACCTGTGTTCCCCAGGGTGATCTCCTACTGTATCATTGGTCTATAGACTTGTCTTCTGAAAACAGGCTTAAAACACAACAAGCAACAAACAAACATTTTCTCTTTCTAATCTACTGTTAATGCTTTTCACTCAGGAAGGTTTGTTGTGTGACAGAGAGACAAACAAATATTTAGAAAAGCCTAACAACAAAGTATACTTCCTCAACACAGGTTGTGCCCACCTTTGCAAAAGGTTTGGCAACGGAAACCGTTTAGTCCACGTTGTACAGCGTTTGGAGTTAACGGTTTGTGCAACATTTTCAACTATTGGCTGTAGAGTAAACTATTGAACATGACCCAGGTAATATCATATAACTCGGCATGTTTATACCTGATGCTGAAACCTGAACGTAGCCTGAGGGGTGTACTATGATGCAAGATAGATATACTGGTTTTCTAAAGTTAGCCAGCTTCAGTTAGCTTCACATTCCAGCTCAGGCCTCATCCATCAGAATATACAGAGTGTTAGCCAGGTCCAGTTAGCTTCACATTCCAGCTCAGGCCTCACCCATCAGAATATACAGAGTGTTAGCCAGGTCCAGTTAGCTTCACATTCCAGCTCAGGCCTCACCCATCAGAATATACAGAGTGTTAGCCAGGTTCAGTTAGCTTCACATTCCAGCTCAGGCCTCATCCATCAGAATATACAGAGTGTTAGCCAGGTTCAGTTAGCTTCACATTCCAGCTCAGGCCTCATCCATCAGAATATACAGAGTGTTAGCCAGGTTCAGTTAGCTTCACATTCCAGCTCAGGCCTCATCCATCAGAATATACAGAGTGTTAGCCAAGTTCAGTTAGCTTCACATTACAGCTCAGGCCTCATCCATCAGAATATACAGAGTGTTAGCCAAGTTCAGTTAGCTTCACATTACAGCTCAGGCCTCATCCATCAGAATATACAGAGTGTTAGCCAAGTTCAGTTAGCTTCACATTCCAGCTCAGGCCTCATCCATCAGAATATACAGAGTGTTAGCCAAGTTCAGTTAGCTTCACATTCCAGCTCAGGCCTCACCCATCAGAATATACAGAGACCTAGTCATCAGGAAGCTGCTCTCTCAGCAGAACGGAAAATATCTCAATGACTTGACATGTTCTGGTTGTGAATTCAGGCTACAAGGTGAGAATCCTGCCAGGGATTATTGTAAAGTGTGTAGATAAATTAAATGTATGGTGTAATGTTAGTATAGTGAAGTAAAACTCTCCTAACAGTAGATAAATTAAATGTATGGTGTAATGTTAGTATAGTGAAGTAAAACACTCCTAACAGTAGATAAATTAAATGTATGGTGTAATGTTAGTATAGTGAAGTAAAACACTCCTAACAGTAGACAAATTAAATGTATGGTGTAATGTTAGTATAGTGAATGGAAGTAAAACACTCCTAACAGTAGATAAATTAAATGTATGGTGTAATGTTAGTATAGTGAAGTAAAACACTCCTCACAGTCTACTTCTACTGAGACAGGTTGGTGTCAGTTTAATCAAACAACATGGAGCTGACTGGACCTGGTCAAGTCAAATTCAATATATCAATATTCAGATATTATAGTTCTACATTTAACATTTCATATGATAATGTAATTGTATCATAGTTCCTCTATAGTGTAGTGATCCTCTACATTTCATATGATAATGTAATTGTATCATAGTTCCTCTATAGTGTAGTGATCCTCTACATTTCATATGATAATGTAATTGTATCAGTTCCACTATAGTGTAGTGATCCTCTACATTTCATATGATAATGTAATTGTATCATAGTTCCATTATAGTGTAGTAAACCTCTACATTTCATATGATAATGTAATTGTACCATAGTTCCTCTATAGTGTAGTGATCCTCTACATTTCATATGATAATGTAATTGTATCATAGATCCTCTATAGTGTAGTGATCCTCTATGATAATGTAATTGTATCATAGGTCCTCTATAGTGTCGTGATCCTCTTCATTTCATATGATAATGTAATTGTATCATAGATCCTCTAGTGTAGTGATCCTCTACATTTCATATGATAATGTAATTGTATCATAGTTCCACTATAGTGTAGTGACCCTCACTATATGAGCCACGTCACAATCCAACGAAGTTACCAAATTGGTGCGATGCCTTGCTTGTTGGCCTTTTACAGGTGAGACCTGGGTTCACTTCCCTGCCCCGCCGGGTTGCTACATTGGTGTCAGAAGTGGTATGGTGTATGTGAGGCCATCAGAATGCATAGCCCGGATATGTGAGGGGTCTGAGTAGTTGAAGCACGGGAATTTATTTTATAGGGGGCAGTGTGATCCAGGTTACAATTCCCATTGCTACAATGTTAATAGAATAGGCAACCCGACATCCGTTGAACAAAGAGACACAATAATATGAGTGAAAGGATGTCAGGATAACATCAGTATGTGTTGATTTAGAGTTGTCTTCTGGGTTCAGCCTTGTAGCTGCCTTTATCAACTGGGTGAAATGTAACTAATGACATCACAATGACATGTCCTCAGAGTTGGGAGATAACCAGTCCCAGTTTAAATCACCATGACAACCATTTCATTATTTCTCCAGAGCAGCAAGGGAATCTAGAGACTCAACCTTTGTAGAATCACAACCACCTTTATTCTCCAAGTACATTTGCACATACATACAGTTGAAGTCGGAAGTTTACATACGCTTAGGTTGGAGTCATTAAAACTTGTTTTTCAACCACTCCACAAATTTCTTGTTATCAAACTATAGTTTTGGCATCTACTTTGTGCATGACACAAGTAATTTTTCCAACAATTGTTTTCAGACAGATTATTTAACTTATAATTCACTGTATCACAATTCCAGTGGGTCAGAAATGTACATACACTAAGTTGACTGTGCCTTTAAACAGCTTGGAAAATTCCAGAAAATGATGTTGTGGCTTTAGAAGCTTCTGATAGGCTAATTGACATAATTTGAGTCAATTGGAGGTGTACCTGTGGATGTATTTCAAGGCCTACCTTCGAACTCAGTGCCTCTTTGCTTGACATCATGGGGAAATCAAAAGTAATCAGCCAATACCTCAGAAAAAAATTGTAGACCTCCACAATTTCCAAACGCCTGAAGGTACCAAGTTCATCTGTACAAACAATAGTACGCAAGTATAAACACCATGGGACCACGCAGCCGTCATACCGCTCAGGAAGGAGATGCATTCTGTCTCCTAGAGATGAATGTACTTTGGTGCGAAAAGTGCAAATCAATCCCAGAACAACAGCAAAGGACCTTGTGAAGATGCTGGAGGAAACAGGTACAAAAGTATCTATATCCACAGTAAAACAAGTCCTATATCGACATGACCTGAAAGGTCGCTCAGCAAGGAAGAAGCCGCTGCTCCAAAACCGCCATAAATAAGCCAGACTACGGTTTGCAACTGCACATGGGGATTGTACTTTTTGTAGAAATGTCCTTTGATCATGATGGTCTGAAAAATAGAACTGTTTGGCCATAATGACCATCGTTATGTTTGGAAGAACAGTACGACCCCTCGCCCCGACCTCGGGCACGAACCAGGGACCCTCTGCACACATCAACAACAGTCACCCACGAAGCGTCGTTACCCATCGCTCCACAAAAGCCGCGGCACTTGCAGAGCAAGGGGAAACACTACTTCTAGGTTTCAGAGCAAGTGACGTAACTGATTGAAACGCTATTAGCGCGTACCCGCTAACTAGCTAGCCATTTCACATCCGTTACACTCACCCCCCTTTCAACCTCCTCCTTTTTCCGCAGCAACCATTGATCCGGGTCAACAGCATCAATGTTACAGTTTAACTTTACGTCCGTCCCCTCGCCCATACCCGCGAACCAGGGACCCTCTGCACACATCAACAACTGACACCCACGAAGCATCGTTACCCATCACTCCACAAAAGCCACGGCCCTTGCAGAGCAAGGGGAAACCCTACTTCAAGTCTCAGAGCAAGTGACGTAACCGATTGAAACGCTATTAGCGCGTACCCGCTAACTAGCTAGCCATTTCACATCCGTTACACTTGCAAGCCTAAGAACACCATCCCAACTGTGAAGCACAGGGGCTGCAGCATCATGTTGTGGGGGTGCTTTGCTGCAGGAGGGACTGGTGCAATTCACAAAATAGATGGCTTCATGAGGGAGGAAAATTATGTGGATATATTGAAGCAACATCTCAAGACATCAGTCAGGAAGTTAAAGCTTGGTTGCAAATGGGTCTTCCAGATGAACAATGACTCCAAGCATACTTGAAAAGTTGTGGCAAATGGCTTAAGGACAACAAAGTCAAGGTATTGGAGTGGCCATCACAAAGCCCTGGCCTCAATCCTATAGAAAACTTGTGGGCAGAACTGAAAAAGCGTGTGTGAGCAAGGACATCTACAAACTTGCCTCAGTTACACCAGCCCTGTCAGGAGGAATGGGCCAAAATTCACCCACCTTATTTTGGGAAGCTTGTGGAAGGCTACCTGAGACGTTTGACCCAAGTTAAACAATTTAAAGGCAATGTTACCAAATACTAATTGAGTGTATATAAACTTCTGACCCACTGGGAATGTGATGAAAGAAATAAAAGCTCTCTACTATTATTCTGACATTTCACATTCTTAAAATAAAGTTGTGATCCGAACTGACCTGAGACTGAATTTCTACCAGGATTAAATGTCAGGAATTGTGAAAAACTGAGTTTAAATATATTTGGCGAAGGTGTATGCAAACTTCCGACTTCAACTGAAGGTAGGATCTTAATTTGAGTCAGTTTACTACAGCAGGAAAATATTCCTGCAGCAACAGGAAATGTGAATTATGTGAATTATAATTAATGGACTTTGTTGTAGTGGTTGATACATTTCTTGTAAAGAAAACTCATGTCAGAAATCTTTAAGTTACAAACTTCGGAAGCCTTTTTGACCCTCAAATACACTACAAGTTGATATGTTGCTGCTAGTGACATCATCATTTTACATGGTGATAGACAACATTTAGAGACAGAATACAGACAGAAGAGTTTACACAAAGTTTCCCTTACAACATTATACACAACTAGGTAGAGTGAGCATAGAGCTATAAGAGAATGAACAGTGGTTATACACATGTACAGTACAGTGGCTATACAGTTGATATACAGTACAGTGGATATACAGTACAGTGACTATACAGTTGATATACAGTACAGTGGATATACAGTTGATATACAGTACAGTGAATATACAGTTGATATACAGTACAGTGAATATACAGTTGATATACAGTACAGTGGATATACAGTTGATATACAGTACAGTGGATATACAGTTGATATACAGTACAGTGGGTATACAGTTGATATACAGTACAGTGGCTATACAGTTGATATACAGTACAGTGGATATACAGTACAGTGGATATACAGTTGATATACAGTACAGTAGATATACAGTTGATATACAGTGCAGTGGATATACAGTTGATATACAGTACAGTGGATATACAGTACAGTGGATATACAGGAATCCACGGTGATGATGTGTCCGTTCCTGGGCCAGATGACCAGTTGATGAGGGCCACAGCATAGTCCTTTAGTCTCTATGGACCAGATGGCCAGGTGGAGAGGGCCACAGCATAGTCCTTTAGTCTCTATGGGCCAGATGGACAGTTGGTGAGGGCAACAGCATAGTCCTCTAGTCTCTATGGACCAGATGGCCAGGTGGAGAGGGCCACAGCATAGTCCTTTAGTCTCTATGGGCCAGATGGCCAGTTGGTGAGGGCCACATCAAAAAAATTACTTATTTTCCACCACCATTTGCAAATAAATTCATTAAAAATCCTACAATGTGATTTTCTGGATTTATTTTCTAATTTTGTCTGTCATAGTTGAAGTGTACCTCTCTCATCTTTTTAAATGGGAGAACTTGCACAATTGGTGGCTGACTAAATACTTTTTTGCCCCACTGTATATACCTCTCTCTAATGTATATGACTATACCAGGATTCACTTTTGACCATTTGACATCTTTTATTTACTGTTGTTTAGGCTGGTTGAATGAGTTGTCTATGAAAGCTACTTCATCTGCCAGAAAACAGGCAGCTGCACCAGTGACTGTAAGTTATGTGATTTCCTCATATGAAATTAAAAGTATGTTTGTAGCCTACGCAGTTACACAATGGCTGTTGAAACTGTGACACATATTGCTTGTTAACAAATAGATGTGTTGGTATGTAGGAAAGACGGGCAGACTCTCGTAGGTCTAGACTACCTACAAACTATTATAAGGCCATCATCACTTATCATGCTGACAAACCTGATGGTCTCTGTGAACTGATCTGAACAGGTTTAGGCTGGTCATCTATGATATGTAGGTTATATACAGTACATTCTCTGTCCTGCTACTGGTAGGACTATAACATTATGTGAACTGATCTGAACAGGTTTAGACTGGTCATCTATGATATGTAGGCTATAGCCGAGGTATAGACCTCGATCTGCATATCACTAACAACCCACTACTATACATTATAACCTAGTCTACTTTACATAATATAACATCTACATATCACTAACAACCCACTATTATACATTATAACCTAGTCTACTTTACATAATATAACATCTACATATCACTAACAACCCACTACTATACATTATAACCTAGCCTACTTTACATAATATAACATCTACATATCACTAACAACCCACTACTATACATTATAACCTAGTCTACTTTACATAATATAAAATCTCTTACTTGTTGCAAATAAACTTTCTGAATGGATCAATGATTTCCCCCTCAGATCAATCATGTCCGTTTTAGCCCTTCTGTCTACATTCTCAGATACGTTTAGAAAATAACAGATTGAAAGACAATAAATAGCCTACTTTTGATTAATACAAATAATTGTGAGACATGGCCTTGTGTTGCTGTACTGTCTATAACTACCTTAACAAACAGTGACTTATTATTATTATTGACAGTTACCATGGAGAGGAAATGTCACAACTACATGTTCATGAGATTGCATGAAATCACCTGGCTGTTTCGATATGTCTGTTAGTTAAATGGTTTTTTTCTCAAAGAGATAAGTAATACATGAGAACAAGAATTAGTTGTCACTGTGTTAACCACAACCAACATGCTGGATCTCTGTTTAGTTGTCAATGTGTTAATCACAACCAACATGCTGGATCTCTGTTTAGGGGTCAGTGCTCTAAAATGAGTCTCTCTGGGGAGAGAGAGGAGGGGGGCCCGGCCTCTAAAATGAGTCTCTCTGGGGAGAGAGAGGAGGGGGGCCCGGCCTCTAAAATTCATCTCTCTGAGGGACATGACACCAAAGCTAAGAGGTAAGATGATAATTTTATGAATAATTTATAAAGTTTATTTCCAAAATAAATAGCTATCTTAAGATGAATGCACAAACTGTAAATCGTTCTGGATAAGAGCATCTGCTAAATCAGGGGTTCTCAATCCGGGGTCTGTGGAGGTACTGCAGGGGTTCTCAATCCGGGGTCTGTGGAGGTACTGCAGGGGTTCTCAATCCGGGGTCTGTGGAGGTACTGCAGGGGTTCTCAATCCGGGGTCTGTGGAGGTACTGCAGGGGTTCTCAATCCGGGGTCTGTGGAGGTACTGCAGGGGTTCCGCGGCACCCTGACTGTACTCGTTGCAATGTAAGACATTTGATAGAATTTTTACATGACAAAACCACTTTGCCTACTCTTAATTATTGCCTAATATAATGGAATGCATATTGTTTTTACCAATTCTGATCGTTGTTACAAGCAGAATTTGGACAATATTACCGTTATATCAACACACTCTTCACACCCGTTTAACAACTCTAAATATCTTTGGCATAGTAGGCATCAAGTAACTTGCCAATAATGTTGCCTACAACGTTGCATACAATGTTCATTTTCATCAGACACATATTACGCCCTAGATGCCTTCAATTGCCCAATTTATAGCCACGCCCAATTTAGGATTATTATTTAACAATGTGATGTTGCGCTCCAAAGGGAGAACTTGAAATAACATGATGTAGATAATTAAATAATCAAAAGAAAAACATGTTTATTATACACTCTTAGAAAATAAGGTTCCTTATAGAACCAAAAAGGCTTCTATCACTTCCTTAATATATGGAACCACTAAAAGTTATATATATTTTTGGGTTCAGTGAAGAAGAACCTCTAGAGTTCTGATCAACGAAAGGTGAATGTTTTGAGGATGTGAACCCAGCAGCCCTCCAGTGGTCAGATCAATTCTGCCTGTTTTTTCCAGCGCCCTGACCGGGATTTGAACCAGCCACCTTTCAGCCACAGCTCACAGCTCCAACTCCTTAGCCGCTGGGCGAAAACCTGAATTAATCTTCAGAAATAAGCATGAGTTAATCTGCCAAAATGAAGACAAAATGCTATCCAGACATACATAATATATAATATATATATTATACATAATTATTATACATAAATCATTGTCAAAAGCACAACACACACTGTTGCATGTAGGTCTATATTATTTATAGATTGATCATATAGAAATATAAAACATTATTTTTAACTACTACAAAGCAATTACATGTGGCTCAGGAACCACTGACTCGCTGCATTATTCTATAGTATTATCAAGACACCTGCTGTTAACTCTTAACTACTTAGGACAGCTCACGAGGTGTCCTGAATATCTGCTGACTAGGTGGGACTAGAGACTTCATGCATAGCTTTAATTTATACCCATAAGTGTAAAATGTCTTTATTCTCAGCACTTATACGACCAATTTTCTACTCTGAGACACTTTGGCGATATGGGCCCAGATGTCAAAATATTGTTATAAAAAAACTTAGAATGTTTGTTTAACATAATAATAAAAAATGAATATTACTAATGTAACCCGCTGTAAAGACTGGGTTTAGTTGATTGTGTTGCACTGCTCATGTCCGCGTTCTGGAACTGTCCGCGTCCCCGTACAGAACTGTCCGCGTCCCCGTACAGAACTGTCCGCGTCCACGTACGGTGTGGCGCCAAGCATATTGTCCGGTTACGCGCAGAGTTGCTGAGGTGATCTTGGGGAATAACGACAGAGTTCACTACAGTGTTGAGACACCGAAGTTTATTGTTCAATTAGCTTTTTTCTTTACGGTCAGTATGAGTGTAGCCAGATCCTTTTCACTCTCTATCCTTGTTTCATTTTGTGGTTCACCGGATTCGTCATTTTCATCGAGACGAGGTACAGAACGACCAGCTAGCTAGCCAAGCTAGTCGGTACAGCTAGGTAAGCTAGCTAGCTACTATACCAGCAGTATCCTAGTTAACTTAGCTAACAATACATTATTATCTCGTTGACGGATGCTGGCTACCTCTGTCCGGTTCTCCTCTCTTCACTAGATGGACGGTAACTTTAGTGTTTAACCCCTCTGTGTCCAAGGACCAATCTTTTGAATATTATTTTCAGGGCGCCTCAATAGCAGGTATTGAACCCTGGGTAAATAATCACTAGTCAGAACCTCAACCTCAGTAAACATTCATTATAAAAAACATCTTAATATCTGATATTGCGAGTAAACAACCTCGGAATATAAAAGACAAGAGTGCGTCTTCCAGCCCACCAATAAATTACATAATTCAACCCTCCCGGTTAGTAAATTTACCTCAACATGTCCCCGGAGACGGCAGAGTAACGACACCAGCCTTTTAGCGGGCTGACAGGCTGACTACAACGCTCGCGTCGCTAAATGAATTTCGTTATTAAAAATGACACACTGCTCGCACGCGCCAACGAGCGTCTAGAAGTCAGTTCTATTTGTGACGCAGTTCGCGCTGGTTTATAGAAGCAGGTACCCACGTGCCATCTCCTCATTGGTTTATAGAACAGGTACCCACGTGCCATCTCCTCAATGGTTTATAGAAGCAGGTACCCACGTGCCATCTCCTCATTGGTTTATAGAAGCAGGTACCCACGTGCCATCTCATTGGTTTATAGAAGCAGGTACCCACGTGCCATCTCCTCATTGGTTTATAGAAGCAGGTACACATGCCATCTCCTCATTGGTTTATAGAAGCAGGTACACATGCCATCTCCTCATTGGTTTATAGAAGCAGGTACCCACGTGCCATCTCCTCATTGGTTTATAGAACAGGTACCCACGTGCCATCTCCTCAATGGTTTATAGAAGCAGGTACCCACGTGCCATCTCCTCATTGGTTTATAGTAGCAGGTACCCACGTGCCATCTCCTCATTGGTTTATAGAAGCAGGTACCCACGTGCCATCTCCTCATTGGTTTATAGAAGCAGGTACCCACGTTCCATCTCCTCATTTAGCAAAAAAATATAAACATAACTTAACATAAACATAACTTCTTTAATAAACAATAGAAGCTAATTGACGAACATTTCTGAAAATGGATATATAGCTTTTAGGAATGAAACTGTTCTTATGTTTCCCCATCTGAGCTCAGAGTAGATGAGAGATGTAATGTTTGTCTCTGTTGTGTTGAAGTCCAATCAAGCAGGAGAGACCAGCCTCCCCTGTACCCAGCTGTGTGTCCATGAAGAGTGACTGGTCTATGGATCCTCCTATACTGTTCAGAGAGGGAGACTTTTCTACTGAACAAAGGTAAGAAGAACTCATGGGTCATGGTCATTGAGTTAAACAACACTGTCTCTAGTCATTTCTCCTCTCCCATTTTCCCATTTCTATTTGTTGTTTTCATAATCCATAGGCTAATCCTTTTGTCCATTTTCATTAGTCCTAAAACAATATTAAACAAACACAACATTCCCTCCCTGTGTGTGTGTGTGTGTGTGTGTGTGTGTGTGTGTGTGTGTGTGTGTGTGTGTGTGTGTGTGTGTGTGCACTCCCTGGATGAGGAGATGTAATCTCATGTTTTGTCCACAGAAACCAACAGGAGAGATCAGAGTCAGAGATTCTCAGTGGTCAGTCTTCCCAGAGTCATCAAACAGACCTGGCCTCCATATTCAGTGTATGTGGTTCTGTTATGTACATTTGTTTTTGTTTACCGCAAGTAAAGTTGATCTGTCAATCATTCATTAATGTGTTAATGAGAAAGCATTTTGTCTCTTGCTTAACTTATTTACTTTATTTATTTCAGTTGCTTGAAGAGAAAATTATTACATTTGTGAAGAACGAGCTGAAGATGTTCAAGAGGATTCTTAGTCCAGAACTCCCAGAAGGCTTTGAGAGTCAGAAGCAGGATAAGGAAGTGGTGGATGCTGAAGATGAGCAGCAGGAGAGCAGTGCCAGAGAGGGGGCTCTGAAGATCACACTGCACGTCCTGAGGAAAATGAACCAGAAGGAGCTTGCTGACACACTGGAGAAATGTAAGAGCTGTCTGCCTCATGTTGAATGCTGTTTTATAACATTTAAAATCTGTAGCTAAAGTACAGTAAAGTAGCTTTGTAACTCAATGATATTGTAGCAGCCTTAACACAACACCTAGTGACCTCATCAAGTAGCAGCAGGGATGTGTTGTGGGGATTAATTTAGAGAGAGAGAGACAACATTAATAATACCATCAATAATACCAATAATAATATAATCAGTCACACCAGTCTGTAATGCATTATGAAAACATTTACACATTTATACAGTCAGTTAAGAGAAGAAATTATTATAATTTAAAACTTTATAACAGTCCTACAATACTGTAGGCATTAAAACAGACGTAATATTAATATCATCTGTGTTATTTCTTCATTCAGATGAGCTTGCTTTGATTTGCCAACGTGAACTCAAATCTAATCTAAAGAAGAAGTTTCAATGTGTATTTGAGGGGATCGCTAAACAAGGAAACCCAACACTTCTCAATAAGATCTACACAGAGCTCTACATCACAGAGGGTGGAACAGGAGAGGTCAATAATGAACATGAGCTGAGACAGATTGAGACAACAACCAGGAAACAAGCAAGACCAGAGACTGCAATCAAATGTAACGACATCTTCAAACCCTTAACTGGACAAGACAAACTTATCAGAACTGTGATGACAAAGGGAGTCGCTGGCATTGGAAAAACAGTCTCTGTGCAGAAGTTCATTCTGGACTGGGCTGAAGGAAAAGCAAATCAGGATGTCCAATTTGTATTTTCATTCCCTTTTCGGGAGCTGAATTTGATGAAAGAGGCCAAACACACTTTCATTGAACTTCTCAATCACTTCTCAATGGAAACTAAACAATCAAGAATCTCCAACTACGACAAGTACAAAGTTCTGTTCATCTTTGATGGTCTGGATGAGTGCCGACTGCCCCTAGACTTCCAGAAGAACAAGATCTGTTGGGACGTCACAAAGTCAACCTCAGTGGATGTTCTGCTGACAAATCTCATCAAGGGAAATCTGCTTCCCTCTGCTCTCCTCTGGATAACTACCCGACCTGCAGCAGCCAATAAGATCCCTTCAGTGTGTGTTGACCAGGTAACAGAGGTACGAGGGTTCAATGACCCACAGAAGGAGGAGTACTTCAGGAAGAGATTCAGTGATGAGGACCTGGCCAGCAGAATCATCTCACACATAAAGACATCAAGGAGCCTCCACATCATGTGCCACATTCCAGTCTTCTGTTGGATTTCTGCGACAGTCCTTGAACACATGTTGAAACATAAGAGAGAAGAGATGCCCAAGACTCTGACTGAGATGTACACACACCTTGTGGTGTTTCATACCAAACAGAAGAATGAAAAGTATCTTGGGAAAGAAGAGACAGGTCCACACTGGAATAAAGAGAGCATTCTGTCACTGGGAAAACTGGCTTTTCAACAGCTTGTGAATGGCAATCTGATTTTCTATGAAGAAGACCTGAAAGAGGCTGGCATTGATGTCAATGAAGCCTCAGTGTACTCAGGATTGTGCACACAGCTCTTTAAAGAGGAATGTGGTCTGTACCAGAAGAAGGTGTACTGCTTTGTACATCTGAGCATTCAGGAGTTTCTGGCTGCTGTATATGTGTTCCTCTCATTCATCAACAACAATGAGAATCTAATGGCCGAACCACAATCAACGTCCAGGAACCTTTCTTTGCTGTTCAGAGACAAGGCTAAAGTTACTGTCTACAAGAATGCTGTGGATAAATCCTTACAAAGTGAGATGGGAAACCTGGACCTTTTCCTCCGCTTCCTTCTGGGCCTCTCACTGGAGTCCAATCAGAAGCACTTACGAGGTCTACTGACAAAGACAAGAAGCCGCTCACAGACCCATGAAGAAACAGTCAAGTACATCAAGGAGAAGATCAGGGAGAATCCCTCTCCAGAGAGGAGCATCAATCTGTTCCACTGTCTGAATGAACTGAATGACCATTCTCTAGTGGAGGAGATCCAAAGCTTCCTGAGCTCGGGAAGTCTCTCAGAAGACGAACTGTCACCTGCACAGTGGTCAGCTCTGGTCTTTGTGTTGCTGACTTCAGAAAAGGAGCTGGATGTGTTTGACCTGAAGAAATACTCCAGATCAGAGGAAGGTCTTCTGAGGCTGCTGCCAGTGGTCAAAGCCTCCAGAGCTGTTCTGTGAGTAAATAAAATGACATATAAGAACTAATCATCAGGAAGCAATATTCAGTTCAGGGAAAAATATGTATTATAATATGTATGTAATATTATATTGAATAACATGCTGAATCAATGCATTGATGTTTAATTTAGTATAACAAAATATAATATAATATAGTTCTAGAAGACAGAAGACTGTAATGACCATACAATTCTAGGAGACGGAAGATGAATCTTTATGTTGTTTGGGAGAATTAACCAAATGCATCTGCCATTGTCCTTCTACACTACTGGTGTTAAATTAACAGTGTGTTTGTGAAGTCATGATGATCTCTTTGTCAGGCTGTCAGGCTGTGGAGTCACAGAGGAAGGCTGTGCTTCTCTGGTCTCAGCTCTGGAGTCAAACCCCTCACACCTGAGAGAGCTGGATCTGAGTAACAATGACCTGAAGGATTCAGGAGTGAAGCTGCTCTCTGCTGGAGTGGGGAATCCCCACTGTAAACTGGAGACTCTGAGGTCAGTATTCCTGTAGTTGGTCAACAAGTGATAACTGTTCACCAGATCCACATGTGTTTACCAGACACACATAGTCCACAACATATGTGTTTGGACAGTAAAGCTTACCGTTTTACATTTGGTGTTATGCCCCAGCATGTTGGATTTGAGATATAATGTTTCGTATTAGATGACAGTACAGAATGTCACCGTTCACATACATATTAATGTATATACAGTGGCTTGCAAAAGTTTTCACCCCCTTGGTATTTTTCCTATTTTGTTGCCTAAAAACCTGTAATTAAAATAGATGTTTTGGGGGTTTGTATCAGTTGATTTACACAACATGCCTACCACTTTGAAGATGCAAAATATTTTTTATTGTTAAACAACCAATAAATAAAAAAGAAAATAATTTTAGTGTACATAACTATTCACCCCCCCAAAGTCAATACTTTGTAGAGACTCCTTTTACAAGAATTACAGCTGTAAGTCTTTTGGGGTATGTCTCTATAAGCTTGGCACATTTAGCCACTGGGATGTTTGACCAGTTTTCAAGGCAAAACTGCTCCAGCTCCTTCAAGTTGGATGGGCTCCGCTGGTGTACCGCAATCTGAAAGTCATTCCACAGATTCTCAATTGGATTGAGGTCTATGCTTTGACTTGACCAGTACAAGACATTTACATTTTTCCCTTTTAACCACTCGAGTGTTGCTTTAGCAGTCTCAAAATCTCTGGAAGACTGAAACAGGTTTCCCTCCATAATATCCCTGTATTTAGCGCCATCCATCATTCCTTCAATTCTAACCAGTTCCCCAGTCCCTGCCGATGAAAAACATCCCCACAGCATGATGCTGCCACCACCATGCTTCACTGTGGGGATGGTGTTCTCGGGGTGATGAGAGGTGTTGGGTCTGCGCCAGACATAGCGTTTCCCTTGATGGCCATAAAGCTCAATTTTAGTATCATCTGACCAGAGTACCTTCTTCCATATGTTTGGGGAGTCTCCCACATGCCTTTTGGCGAACGCCAAACGTGTTTGCTTATTTTTTTTTTAAAGCAATGTATTTCTTTCTGGCCACACTTCCGTAAAGCCCAGCTCTGTGTAGTGTACGGCTTAAAGTGGTCCTATGGACAGATACTCCAATCTCTGCTGTGGAGCTTTGCAGCTCCTTCAGGGTTATCTTTGGTCTCTTTGTTGCCTCTCTGATTAATGCCCTCCTTGCCTGGTTCATGAGTTTTCCCTCTCTTGGCAGGTTTGTTGTGGTGCCATATTCTTTCAATTTTTTTAATAATTGATTTAATGGTGCTCCATGGGATTTTCAAAGTTTCAGATATTTTTTTATAACCCAACCCTGATCTGTACTTCTCCTCAACTTTGTCCCTGACCTTGGAGAGCTCCTTGATCTTCATGGTGCCGCTTGCTTGGTGGTGTCCCTTGCTTAGTGGTGTTGTAGACTCTGGGGCCTTGCAGAACAGGTGTATATATACTGAGATCATGTGACAGATCATGTCACACTTAGATTGCACACAGGTGGACTTTATTTAACTAATTATGTGACTTCTGAAGGTAATTGGTTGCACCAGATATTATTTAGGGGCTTCATAGCAAAGGGGGTGAATACATATGAACGCACCAGTTTTCTGTTTTTAATTTAATTTTTTTAAATTTCTCTTGACCAATTTGGACTATTTTGTGTTTGTCCATTACATGAAATCCAAATATAATCTATTTAAATGACATGTTGTAATGAAACAAAATAGGAACAACACCAAGGGGGATGAATACCTCTGCAAGGCACCGTAGTCTCCCATTTGAAGAAGTCTTCATTATTTGGACATATTCACATATATTGGTAATGGTGAGAGGTTAGCATGTTTTGTTGTAGCCTCTGTTATTGGTAATGGTGAGAGGTTAGCATGTTTTGTTGTAGCCTCTGTTATTGGTAATGGTGAGATGTTAGCATGTTTTGTTGTAGCCTCTGTTATTGGTAATGGTGAGAGGTTAGCATGTTTTGTTGTAGCCTCTGTTATTGGTAATGGTGAGAGGTTAGCATGTTTTGTTGTAGCCTCTGTTATTGGTAATGGTGAGAGGTTAGCATGTTTTGTTGTAGCCTCTGTTATTGGTAATGGTGAGAGGTTAGCATGTTTTGTTGAAGTCTCTGGTATTGGTAATGGTGAGAGGTTAGCATGTTTTGTTGTAGCCTATGTAACTTTCTCACTCATTATTATTCATGAATTATTCATGATTTGTATTAATCAAGGCATCATCAGGATTAATTTAGTAGTGTTTAGAAACATGGTATCTACTCACTTATAAAGAAAATGACTCCAGTTATCATCCACCATTGAGTTTCTATTGGGCAAAACACAACCAAAACAAACTGCAAATGTGTCAATGTCACCTCATATGAAACATTTGATCTGAAATCCAAAATGTTGGAGTATAGAGCCACATTTAAAATGTTAGCTTCACTGTCAAAATAGATATGGTGTGGACTGTATACTCAATACAATCTAAATCTGATACCTCACTGTCTGTCTTTTGACTGATACTGCTTTTTAAACTGGTCTGGTCAGTCTACTCAAATATTTGTACTATACATGTTTCTATCTACAAGCAACACTTTGATAATTTGTCATTTCTAATAATGATACATTCATTCATTTATGAATAGATATGACAGGTTTCAGGACACTGTTGTATCTGAACATGTTGAAAAAATATACTGCCACTATTTTCACCACCAAAGAATAACAGTGTGATTTTAATATGATTTGACTCTTTGTCAGGCTGTCAGGCTGTCTAGTCACAGAGGAAGGCTGTGCTTCTCTGGTCTCAGCTCTGAGGTCAAACCCCTCACACCTGAGAGAGCTGGATCTGAGTAACAATGACCTGAAGGATTCAGGAGTGAAGCTGCTCTCTGCTGGACTGGGGAATCCCCACTGTAAACTGGAGACTCTGAGGTCAGTATTCCTGTAGTTGGTCAACAAGTGATAACTATTCAGCAGATCCACATGTGTTTACCAGACACACATAGTCCACACCATATGTGTTTGGACAGTGAAGCTTACAGTTTTAAATTTGGGGCTATGCTCCAGCATTTTGGATTTGAGATAGAATGTTTCATATTAGGTGACAGTACAGAATGTCACCTTCTATTTGAGGGAATTCATACATACATTTTACCGTTTAGATATGAATAGTGAATAATGATGAATAACAAAGTTATAGAGGCACAAATATCAGTATAAATGCTAATCTCCCCTGTTATTGGTAATGGTGAGAGGTTAGCATGTTTTGTTGTGGCCTCTGTTATTGGTAATGGTGAGAGGTTAGCATGTTTTGTTGTAGTCTCTGTTATTGGTAATGGTGAGAGGTTAGCATGTTTTGTTGTAGCCTCTGTTATTGGTAATGGTGAGAGGTTAGCATTTTATGTTGTAGCCTCTGTTATTGGTAATGGTGAGAGGTTAGCATGTTTTGTTGTAGCCTCTGGTATTGGTAATGGTGAGAGGTTAGCATGTTTTGTTGTAGCCTCTGTTATTGGTAATGGTGAGAGGTTAGCATGTTTTGTTGTAGCCTCTGTTATTGGTAATGGTGAGAGGTTAGCATGTTTTGATGTAGCCTCTAACTTTCTCACTCATCATTATTCATGATTATTTCATGATTTGTCTTAATCATGGCATCATCAGGATTAATCTAGTAGTGTTTAGAAACATGTTATCTACTCACTTATAAAGAAAAATTCTCCAGTCATCATCCACCATTTTAATATTGGGCAAAACACAACCAAAACAAACTGAACAAGTTTGAGTCACAAGCTTGATGTTGTCATTGCGTTCAAGGAATATAGGACCAAATACTAAACTTTTGACTACTTTAATACTGTCACGTTCCTGACCTGTTTTTCCTTTTTCTTGTATTTATTTAGTTGGTCAGGGTGGGTTGTCGATGTGTTATTTTCTGTGTTCGGCCGGGTATGATTCTCAATCAGAGACAGCTGTCAATCGTTGTCCCTGATTGAGAATCATACTTAGGCAGCCTGGGATTCACGTGTGTTTTGTGGGTGTTTGTCTTCCGTGTCTGTATGTATGTTCGTACCACACGGGACTGTAGCGTTGGTTTGTAGTCTGTACCTGTTCGTGCGCTCTTCGTGTATTTGTAAGTTCTCATGTTTTAGGTCAGTCTACGTCGTTTATTTGTTTTGTAGTTTGTTAAAGAGTTTTCGTGTTTCGTCGTTTCTGTTAATAAATATTCATTATGTCTTCACAACCCGCTGCATTTTGGTCTGATCCCTCTTCAGTGTACAGCTGTTTGGGTCTAGAGTGTCTCCCCCTCTTCAGACGAAGAGGAGGAGAGAAACCGTTACAAATACACTATGAGCTAATTGGTCAGAATACTTATGACTTCTTCAAATAGAGGGACTAGATACATAAAGTGCTTTCATTTCTAAATGGTGAAACAGATTTGTATTGAAATACCCTCAAATAAAATGTGACATTATATCCTGTCACCTCATATGAAACATTTGATCTGAAATCCAAAATGCTGGATTATAGAGCCACATTTAAAATGTTAGCTTCACTGTCAAAATAGATATGGTGTGGACTGTATACTCAATACAATCTAAATCTGATACCTCACTGTCTGTCTTTTGACTGATACTGCTTTTTAAACTGGTCTGGTCAGTCTACTCAAATATTTGTACTATACATTTTTCTATCTACAAGCAATAGTTTGATAATTTGTCATTTCTAATAATGATACATTCATTCATTTATGAATAGATATGGCAGGTTTCAGGACAATGTTGTATCTGAACATGTTGAAAAAATATACTGCCACTATTTTCACCACCAAAGAATAGCAGTGTGATTTTAATATGATGTGACTCTTTGCAGGCTGTCTAGTCACTGTCTAGTCACAGAAGGCTGTGCTTCTCTGGTCTCAGCTCTGAGGTCAAACCCAACACATTATTAGTGCACAGGTTACAGTGTAAGCAGGGAAAGCTAAGCGTAACATTTTAATACAACCTGTCTGTCATTGTATTTCTTCTGTGTTGGCAGACTCACTGGCTGTAAACTCACAGACACATCCTGTAAAGTGTTGGACTCAGTTCTCAGTTCCAACCCCTCACACCTGAGAGAGCTGGACCTGAGTAACAATGACCTGAAAGATTCAGAAGTGAAGCTGCTCTCTGCTGGACTGGGGAATCCCCACTGTAAACTGGAGACTCTGAGGTCAGTATTCCTGTAGTTGGTCAACAAGTGATAACTGTTCACCAGATCCACATGTGTTTACCAGACACACATAGTCCACACCATATGTGTTTGGACAGTGAAGCTTACAGTTTTACATTTGGTGCTATGCTCCAGCATTTTGGATTTGAGATAGAACGTTTCATAGTAGGTGACAGTACAGAATGTTACCTTTTTCAACCAGGATCTCAGCGATCACTGCCTCATTGCCTGCTTCCGTTATGGGTCCGCTGTCAAATGTACAAAAAAAGATTTGCAACTTTTCAGGGAAGTTAGGAACTAATATAAACAGTCAGTTAGGAAAGCTAAGGCTAGCTATTTTAATCAGAAATGTGCATCCTGGAGCACTAATTCCAAAAGGTTTTGGGACACTGTAAAGTCCATGGAGAATAAGAGCACCTCCTCCCAGCTTCCCACTGCACTGAGGCTAGGAAACACTGCCACCACCAATAAATCCACGATAATCGAGAATTTCAACAATGTTACGCCCGTCGTTTGAATGAGGAAACCAAGGTGCAGCGTGGTAGGCGAACATCTTATTTTATTAAAATGAACACCAAAATACAAAACGAACGTCAAGTTCTGCAGACTACACAGTAACTATACAAAATCAAGATCCCACAAACTAAGGTGGTAAAAGGATTTGAGTCCCTGGCAGCGTAGTGTGTTACTGATGGTAGGCTTTGTTACTTTGGTCCCAGCTCTCTGCAGGATTTGAGTCCCTGGCAGCGTAGTGTGTTACTGATGGTAGGCTTTGTTACTTTGGTCCCAGCTCTCTGCAGGTCATTCACTAGGTCCCCCCGTGTGGTTCTGGGATTTTTGCTCACCGTTCTTGTGATCATTTTGACCCCACGGGGTGAGATCTTGCGTGGAGCCCCAGATCGAGGGAGATTATCAGTGGTCTTGTATGTCTTCCATTTCCTAATAATTGCTCCCACAGTTGATTTCTTCAAACCAAGCTGCTTACCTATTGCAGATTCAGTCTTCCCAGCCTGGTGCAGGTCTACAATTTTGTTTCTGGTGTCCTTTGACAGCTCTTTGGTCTTGGCCATAGTGGAGTTTGGAGTGTGACTGTTTGAGGTTGTGGACAGGTGTCTTTTATACTGATAACAAGTTCAAACAGGTGCCATTAATACAGGTAATGAGTGGAGGACAGAGGAGCCTCTTAAAGAAGAAGTTACAGGTCTGTGAGAGCCAGAAATCTTGCTTGTTTGTAGGTGACCAAATACTTATTTTCCACCATAATTTGCAAATAAATTCATAAAAAATCCTACAATGAGATTTTCTGGATTTCTTTTCTCATTTTGTCTGTCATAGTTGAAGTGTACCTATGATGAAAATTACAGGCCTCTCATCATTTTAAGTGGGGGAACTTGCACAATTGGTGGTTGACTAAATACTTTTTTGCCCCACTGTATATCCACAAAATGTTCCTCCCTCATGAAGCCATCTATTTTGTTAAGTGCACCAGTCCCTCCTGCAGCAAAGCACCCCCACAACATGATGTTGCCATCCCCGTGCTTCAAGGTTGGGATGGTGTTCTTCGACTTGCAAACCTCCCCCTTTATCCTCCAAACATAACGATGGCCGTTATGGCCAAACAGTTCTATATTTGTTTCCTCAGACCAGAGGACATTTGTTTCGTCAGACCAGAGGACATTTCTCCAAAAAGTATGATCTTTCTCCCCATGTGCAGTTGCAAACCGTAGTCTGGCTTTTTTCTGGCGGTTCTGGAGCAGTGGCTTCTTCCTTGCTGAGTGGCCATTCAGGTTATGTCGATATAGCAGTCGTTTTACTGTGGACATAGATACTTTTGTACCTGTTTCCTCCAGCATCTTCACGAGGTCCTTTGCTGTTGTTCTGGGATTGATTTGCACTTTTCTCATCAAAGTACGTTCATCTCTAGGGGACAGAACGCGTCTCCTTGTCAGAGCTGCTAGGAGTACTTGGTGGAGGAGTCAAGCGCAGAGAGCAGGGATTCAAGAAAGTGGATTTATTTTCCAGTTGACAGGGAAAAACGATCATGCCCTAAACACACGGGCGAATGAAAAAACGAGTCCAAAAACACAGGACTAAACTGTCCAGAAAAAATAATAAATCCACATACCAATCCAACACCAAATAACAGAGAAACAAGCCAGCACAAAAGCCAGCGGGCTTACTGCCCTTAAATAGCCTACCCACAAAACTAAACTCAAAACAGGTGCACCCAATCAGCCCAAACTAACAGAAACAAAAAGAAAAGAATCGATGGCAGCTAGTAGGCCGGTGACGACGACCGCCGAGCGCCGCCCGAACAGGAAGAGGCACCATCTTCGGCGGGATTTGTGACAGTACCCCCCCTCTAGCGCGCCGACCCCGGCCTCGAGGGCGACCCGGAGGGCGAGGCGCAGGACAATCCGGGTGGCGACAGTGGAAATCAACCAAGAGGGAAGGATCTAAAATGTCTCTCCCCGGTACCCAGCACCTCTCCTCCGGACCGTACCCCTCCCAGTCAACGAGGTACTGCAGGCCCCTCACCCGGCGTCTCGAGTCCAGAATAGCTCGTACTGTGTACGCCGGGGACCCCTCGATATCCAGAGGGGGCGGAGGGACCTCTGGTACCTCACCTTCCTGAAGGGGACCAGCTACTACCGGCCTGAGGAGAGACACATGAAACGAGGGGTTAATGCGATAGTAAGAATGGAGTTGCAATCTACAACACACCTCGTTTATCCTCCTCAGGACTTTAAATGGCCCCACACACTGCGGCCCCAGCTTCCGGCAGGGCAGGCGGAGGGGCAGGTTTCGGGTCGAGAGCCAGACCCTGTCCCCTGGTGCGAACACAGGGGCCTCACTGCGGTGGCGGTCAGCGCTCTTCTTCTGCCGTTCACTGGCCTGCCTGAGAGAGTCCTGGACTGCCCGCCAGGTCTCCCTAGAGCGCTGTACCCACTCCTCCACCGCAGGAGCTTCGGTCTGGCTCTGATGCCACGGAGCCAGGACCGGCTGGTACCCCAGTACGCATTGCGGCATGGCGACATGTTAGTTGAGGAGTGGCGGAGTGAGTTCTGGACCAACTCTGCCCACGGGACGTACCTCGCCCATTCTCCTGGCCGGTCCTGGCAATACGAACACAGAAACCTACCCACTTCATGGTTCACTATTTCCACCTGCCCATTACTTTCGGGGTGATACCCAGGGGTAAGGCTGACCGAGACCCCCAGACGCTCCATAAACGCCCTCCACACCCGGGACGTGAACTGGGGCCCTCGATCAGATACATTTACATTACGTTTAAGTCATTTAGCAGACGCTCTTATCCAGAGCGACTTACAAGTACATACATTCATAGATTTTTGTACTGGCCCCCCGTGGGAATCGAACCCACAACCCTGGCGTTACAAGCGCCATGCTCTACCAACTGAGCCACACGATGTCCTCCGGCACCCCGTAGTGCCGGAAGACGTGGGTAAATAGAGCCTCCGCAGTCTGTAGGGCCGTAGGGAGACCAGGCAATGGAAGGGGACGACAGGACTTAGAAAACCGATCCACAACGACCAGAACGGTAGTGTTCCCCTGAGACGGGGGAAGATCAGTCAGGAAATCTACCGATAGATGAGACCATGGCCGTTGTGGAACCGGGAGGGGTTGTAACTTCCCTCTCGGCAGGTGCCTAGGAGCCTTACTCTGTGCGCATACCGAGCAGGAGGAGACATAGAGTCTCACGTCCTTAGCCAAGGTGGGCCACCAGTATTTTCCCCTAAGACCCCGCACTGTCCTCTCAATCCCCGGATGACCCGAAGAAGGTAGTGTATGAGCCCACCGAATCAATCGATCACGAACACCAAGCGGTACGTACCTAAGGCCAGTCGGACACTGGGACGGCACAGGTTCTACCCTCAACGCCCGCTCGATGTCCGCGTCCACCTCCCATACCACCGGGGCCACCAGACAAGAGGCTGGAAGGATGGGAGTCGGATCGATGGGCCGGTCATCCGTGTCATAGAGACGAGACAGCGCGTCGGCCTTAGTGTTGAGGGAACCTGGTCGGTAAGAGATCGTAAATCTAAAACGAGTAAAGAACATGGCCCACCTAGCTTGACGCGGATTCGGTCTCTTCGCCTCTCGGATATACTCCAGATTGTGGTGGTCAGCCCAGATGAGGAAAGGGTATTTAGCCCCCTCAAGCCAGTGTCTACACACCTTCAGGGCTTTTACCATAGCTAGTAACTCCCGGTCCCCCACATCATAGTTCCGCTCCGCCGGACCCAGCTTCTTAGAAAAGAAAGCACAGGAACGGAGCTTCGGTGACGTGCCCGAGCGCTGTGATAGCACGGCTCCAACACCAGCCTCGGACGCATCCACCTCCACTATGAACGCTAATGAAGGGTCCGGATGCGCCAACACGGGAGCCTCAGTAAACCGTGCCTTCAACTGGTTGAAGGCTCCATCTGCCTCGGCCGACCACCGTAGACGCACCGGCCCCCCCTTCAGCAGTGAGGTATTGGGCGCCGCCACTTGGCCAAAACCCCGGATAAACCTCCGGTAGTAATTGGCAAACCCTAAAAACCGCTGCACCTCCGTTACCGTGGTCGGAGTCGGCCAATTACGCACGGCGTTAACGCGGTCACACGCCATCACCACCCCCGAGGTGGAAATGCGATAACCCAGGAAGGAAACGGCTGGTTTGGAGAACACACATTTCTCAGCCTTGACGTATAGGTCATGCTCCAGCAGTCGCCCAAGCACCCTGCGCACCAGGGAGACATGCGCGGCGCGTGTGGCAGAATAGATCACGATGTCATCAATATATACTACCACACCCTGCCCCTGCAAGTCCCTGAGAATCTCATCTACAAAGGATTGGAAGACTGCTGGAGCATTCTTCAACCCATACGGCATGACGAGGTACTCATAGTGGCCTGATGTGGTACTAAACGCTGTTTTCCACTCGTCTCCTCCCCGAATACGCACCAGATTATACGCGCTCCTGAGGTCCAGTTTTGTGAAAAAACGCGCTCCGTGGAATGATTCCATCGCCGTAGCGATGAGAGGTAGTGGATAACTAAATCCCACTGTGATTGAATTTAGACCTCGATAATCAATGCACGGACGCAGTCCTCCCTCCTTTTTTCTCACAAAAAAGAAACTCGAGGAGGCGGGTGACATGGAGGGCCGAATGAACCCTTGTCCCAGAGCTTCCGTGACATATGTCTCCATAGCCAACGTCTCCTCCTGTGACAATGGGTACACGTGACTCCTGGGAAGTGCAGCGCTCTCCTGGAGGTTTATCACGCAATCCCACCGTCGATGAGGTGGTAATTTGGTCGCTTCTTTCTTACTAAAAGCGATAGCCAAATCGGCATATTCTGGGTGAATGCGCACAGTGGAAACCTGGTCTGGACTCTCCACCGACGTGGCACCGATGGAAACTCCCACACACCTACCTGAACACTCATCTGACCACCCCTGAAGAGCTCCCTGTCTCCAGGAAATGAGGGGATTGTGAATGGCTAGCCAGGGAACCCCCAACACTACTGGAAACCCAGGTGAATCAATAAGGTAAAAACTGATCTGCTCCCTATGATCCCCCTGGGTTACCATGTCCAGCGGAATTGTGGCCTCCCTGACCAGCCCTGACCCTAACGGTCGGCTATCTAGGGAGTGCACGGGAAAAGGTGGGTCTATCTGCACCAGCGGAATACCCAACTTACGGGCGAGTCCGCGATCCATAAAACTCCCAGCTGTGCCTGAGTTGACTAGCGCCTTATGCTGAAGAGAGGGGAAAAACGCAGGGGGAAAAATCACCAAAAACATGTGACCAACAGGGAGCTCTGGGTGAGTCTTGTGCCTACTCACCTGGGGTGGCCGAGGAGTATTCCGCCTGCCATCCCGACTCCCAGATGGCCTCCTCCAGCACCGGTCCGAAGTGTGTCCTCTCCGGCCACAGTAGGTGCAAGAGGAGCCACCTCCTCTGGTCCCCCTAGATGCAGCTCCTCCCAACTCCATCGGAGTTGGAGCGGGAGGGCTGGGAGGTGGAATGGACAGGACCCCCTCTGAACGCCCGCGGGCAGCTAGCAGGTTATCTAGTCGGATCGACATGTCTATCAGTTCATCGAGGGAGAGTGTGGTGTCCCGACAAGCTAGCTCCCGGCGGACGTCCTCCCGGAGGCTGCAACGGTAATGGTCTATTAAGGCCCTGTCATTCCACCCCGCACCAGCAGCCAAGGTCCGGAACTCTAAAGCGAAATCCTGGGCGCTCCTCGTCTCCTGTCTGAGGTGGAACAGACGCTCACCCGCCGGTCGGCCCTCCGGTGGGTGGTCGAACACCGCTCGAAACCGGCGGGTGAACTCCGAGTAGTGGTCCCGAGCCGAGTCTGGGCTGTTCCAGACTGCGTTGGCCCAGTCCAGGGCCCTACCCGACAAACAGGAGACAAGGAGGCTTACACTCTCCTCACCCGAGGGAGTCGGACGCACGGTAGCCAGGTAGAGCTCAAGCTGGAGCAGAAATCCCTGGCAACCAGCCGCTGCTCCATCGTACTCCCTCGGGGGGTGAGACGCAATGTGCTGGTCCCAGCCGATGACACTGTAGGAGTGGGTTGTGTCGTCTGCAGGGGAGCTGAAGGGGGCGTCGGGAGACCACTCCTCTCCCATCGTTCCATCCTCTCCATCATCTGGTCCATCGCTGACCCGATACGATGAAGGACAGCTGTATGATGATGGACCGCTCCTCCATAGTTGGGAGAGGGGTGGTCGCTGCTTCTGCTGACTCCATATGAGGTGCGGGCTTCTGTCAGAGCTGCTAGGAGTACTGGGTGGAGGAGTCAAGCGCAGAGAGCAGGGATTCAAGAAAGTGGATTTATTTTCCAGTTATTTTCCAGAAAAACGATCATGCCCTAAACACACGGGCGCATGAAAAAACGAGTCCAAAAACACAGGACTAAACTGTCCAGAAAAAATTATAAATCCACATACCAATCCAACACCAAATAACAGAGAAACAAGCCCGCACAAAAGCCAGTGGGCTTACTGCCCTTAAATAGCCTACCCACAAAACTAAACTCAAAACAGGTGCACCCAATCAGCCCAAACTAACAAAAACAAAAAGAAAAGAATCGATGGCAGCTAGTAGGCCGGTGACGACGAGCGCCGAGCGCCGCCCGAACAGGAAGAGGCACCATCTTCGGCGGGATTCGTGACACTCCTTTCAGAGCGGTATGACGGCTGTGTGGTCCCATGATGTTTATACTTGCGTACTATTGTTTGTACAGATGAACGTGGTACCTTCAGGCGTTTGGAAATTGCTCCCAAGGATGAACCAGACTTGTGGAGGTCTACAATTTGTTATTTGAGGTCATGGCTGATTTCTTTTGATTTTCCCATGACATCAAGCAAAGAGGCACTGGGTTTGAAGGTAGGCCTTGAAATACATCCACAGGTACACCTCCAATTGACTCAAATTATGTCAATTAGCCTATCAAAAGCTTCTAAAGCCATGACATAATTTTCTGAGAATTTTCAAAGCTGTTTAAAGGTCAACTTATTGTACAGTCAACTTATTGTATGTAAACTTCTGACAATTGTGATACAGGGAATTATAAGTGAAATAATCTGTCTGTAAAAAATTGTTGGAAAAATTACTTGTGTCATGCACGATGTCCTAACCGACTTGCCAAAACTATAGTTTGTTAATGTAACAGTATAACTTTACGTCCGCCCCCTCGCTCGAACCAGGGACCCTCTGCACACAGACAACCACAGTCACCCACGAAGCATTGTTACCCATCGCTCCACAAAAGCCGCGGCCCTTGCAGAGCAAGGGGAACCACTACTTCAAGGTCTCAAAGCGAGTGACGTCACCGACTGAAAGGCTATTAGCGCGCACCATCGCTAACTAGCTAGCCATTTCACATCCGTTACACTAACAAGAAATGTGTGGAGTGGTAGAAAAACGAGTTTTAATGACTCCAACCTAAGTGTATGTAAACTTCTGACTTCAACTGTATATCCATCCTGCCCTGCTTATCTAAAGTCTTCGAAAGCCAAGTTAATAAACAGATCACTGACCATTTTGAATCCGACTGTACCTTCTCCGCTGTGCAATCCGGTTTCCGAGCTGGTCACTGGGGCACTTCAGCCACGCTCAAGGTCCTAAACGAAATCATAACCGCCATTGATAAAATACAGTACTGTGCAGCCGTCTTCATCAACCTGGCCAAGGCTTTCGTCTCTGTCAATCACCGTATTCTTATCTGCAGACTCAACAGCCTTAGTTTCTCAATTGACTGCCTCGCCTGGTTCACTAACTACTTCTCAGATAGAGTTCAGTGTGTCAAATCGGAAGGCCTGCTGTCCGGACCTCTGGCAGTCTCTTTGGGGGTGCCACAGGGTTCAAATCTCTGACCAACACTTTTCTCTGTATATATCAACGATGTTGCTCTTGCTGCTGGAGATTCTTTGATCCACCTCTATGCAGACGACACCATTCTGTATACATCTGGCCCTTCTTTGGACACTGTGTTAACAAACCTCCAAACAAGCTTCAATGCCATACAGCTCTCCTTCCGTGGCGTCCAACTGCTCTTAAATGCAAGTTAAACTAAATGCATACTCTTCAACCGATTGCTGCCCGCTAGACTGTAAACTCTCCTTCCAGACTCATATTAAGCATCTCCAATCCAAAATGAAATCTAGAATTGGCTTCCTATTTCGCAACAAAGCCTCCTTCACTCATGCTGCCAAACATACCCTCGTAAACTGACTATCCTACCAATCCTTGACTTTAGTGATGTCATTTACAAAATAGGCTCCAACACTCTACTAAAATTATATGCAGTCTTTCACAGTGCCATCCGTTTTGTCATCAAAGCCCCATATACTACCCACCACTGCGACCTGTATGCTTTCGTTGGCTGGTCCTTGCCACGTATTCGTCGCCAAACCCACTCAGTTCAGTTCATCTATAAGTCTTTGCTACGTAAAGCCCAAGCCTTATCTCAGCTCACTGGTCACCATAGTAACACCCACCCGTAGCACACGCTCCAGCAGGTATATTTCACTGGTCACCCCCAAAGCCAACACCTCATTTGGCTGCCTTTCCTTCCAGTTCTCTGCTGCCTGTGACTGGAACGAATTGCAAAAATCACTGAAGCTGGAGACATATAATTCCCTCATTAACTTCAAACATCAACTATCTGAGCA
>NC_092086.1:9773467-9871574 GCF_045679555.1 Salvelinus alpinus | reverse complement strand
GCACCCCACCTCCACACAGTAACATTTACCCTGCACCCCACCACCACACAGTAACATTTACCCTGCACCTCCACACAGTAACATTTACCCTGCACCTCACCTCCACACAGTAACATTTACACTGCATCTCCACACAGGAACATTTACCCTGCACCCCACCTCCACACAGTAACATTTACCCTGCACCCCACCACCACACAGTAACATTTACCCTGCACCTCACCACCACACAGTAACATTTACCCTGCACCCCACCTCCACACAGTAACATTTACCCTGCACCTCACCTCCACACAGGAACATTTACCCTGCACCCCACCTCCACACAGTAACATTTACCCTGCACCTCACCTCCACACAGTAACATTTACCCTGCACCTCACCACCACACAGTAACATTTACCCTGCACCCCACCTCCACACAGTAACATTTACCCTGCACCCCACCACCACACAGTAACATTTACCCTGCACCCCACCTCCACACAGGAACATTTACCCTGCACCTCACCTCCACACAGGAACATTTACCCTGCACCTCACCTCCACACAGTAACATTTACCCTGCACCTCCACACAGTAACATTTACCCTGCACCCCACCTCCACACAGTAACATTTACCCTGCACCTCACCTCCACACAGTAACATTTACCCTGCACCTCCACACAGGAACATTTACCCTGCACCTCACCTCCACACAGTAACATTTACCCTGCACCTCCACACAGTAACATTTACCCTGCACCCCACCACCACACAGGAACATTTACCCTGCACCCCACCTCCACACAGTAACATTTACCCTGCACCTCACCTCCACACAGTAACATTTACCCTGCACCCCACCACCACACAGTAACATTTACCCTGCACCCCACCACCACACAGTAACATTTACCCTGCACCCCACCTCCACACAGTAACATTTACCCTGCACCTCACCTCCACACAGGAACATTTACCCTGCACCTCACCTCCACACAGTAACATTTACCCTGCACCCCACCTCCACACAGTAACATTACCTGCACCTCACCTCCACACAGAACATACCCTGCACCTCACCTCACACAGTAACATTTACCCTGCACCTCACCTCCACACAGGAACATTTACCCTGCACCTCACCTCCACACAGTAACATTTACCCTGCACCTCACCTCCACACAGGAACATTTACCCTGCACCCTCACCTCCACACAGTAACATTTACCCTGCACCTCACCTCCACACAGTAACATTTACCCTGCACCTCACCTCCACACAGGAACATTTACCCTGCACCCCACCTCCACACAGGAACATTTACCCTGCACCCTCACCTCCACACAGTAACATTTACCCTGCACCCCACCTCCACACAGTAACATTTACCCTGCACCCCACCTCCACACAGGAACATTTACCCTGCACCTCCACACAGTAACATTTACCCTGCACCTCACCTCCACACAGTAACATTTACCCTGCACCCCACCTCCACACAGTAACATTTACCCTCACCTCCACACAGTAACATTTACCCTGCACCCTCACCTCCACACAGTAACATTTACCCTGCACCCCACCTCCACACAGTAACATTTACCCTCACCTCCACACAGTAACATTTACCCTGCACCTCACCTCCACACAGTAACATTTACCCTGCACCCCACCTCCACACAGTAACATTTACCCTCACCTCCACACAGTAACATTTACCCTGCACCCTCACCTCCACACAGTAACATTTACCCTGCACCTCACCTCCACACAGTAACATTTACCCTGCACCTCACCTCCACACAGTAACATTTACCCTGCACCTCACCTCCACACAGTAACATTTACCCTGCACCTCACCACCACACAGTAACATTTACCCTGCACCCCACCTCCACACAGTAACATTTACCCTGCACCCCACCACCACACAGGAACATTTACCCTGCACCCCACCTCCACACAGTAACATTTACCCTGCACCTCACCTCCACACAGTAACATTTACCCTGCACCTCACCTCCACACCGTAACATTTACCCTGCACCTCCACACAGGAACATTTACCCTGCACCCCACCTCCACACAGTAACATTTACCCTGCACCTCACCTCCACACAGTAACATTTACCCTGCACCACCACACAGTAACATTTACCCTGCACCCCACCTCCACACAGTAACATTTACCCTGCACCCCACCTCCACACAGTAACATTTACCCTGCACCTCACCTCCACACAGTAACATTTACCCTGCACCTCACCTCCACACAGTAACATTTACCCTGCACCCCACCTCCACACAGGAACATTTACCCTGCACCCCACCTCCACACAGTAACATTTACCCTGCACCTCACCTCCACACAGTAACATTTACCCTGCACCCCACCTCCACACAGTAACATTTACCCTGCACCTCACCTCCACACAGTAACATTTACCCTGCACCTCACCTCCACACAGTAACATTTACCCTGCACCTCACCTCCACACAGTAACATTTACCCTGCACCTCCACACAGTAACATTTACCCTGCACCCCACCTCCACACAGTAACATTTACCCTGCACCTCACCTCCACACAGTAACATTTACCCTGCACCCCACCTCCACACAGTAACATTTACCTTGCACCTCACCTCCACACAGTAACATTTACCCTGCACCTCACCTCCACACAGTAACATTTACCCTGCACCTCACCTCCACACAGTAACATTTACCCTGCACCTCACCTCCACACAGTAACATTTACCCTGCACCTCACCTCCACACAGTAACATTTACCCTGCACCCCACCTCCACACAGTAACATTTACCCTGCACCTCCACACAGTAACATTTACCCTGCACCTCCACACAGTAACATTTACCCTGCACCTCACCTCCACACAGGAACATTTACCCTGCACCTCACCTCCACACAGTAACATTTACCCTGCACCTCACCTCCACACAGTAACATTTACCCTGCACCTCACCTCCACACAGTAACATTTACCCTGCACCTCCACACAGTAACATTTACCCTGCACCCCACCTCCACACAGTAACATTTACCCTGCACCCCACCTCCACACAGTAACATTTACCCTGCACCCCACCTCCACACAGTAACATTTACCCTGCACCCCACCTCCACACAGGAACATTTACCCTGCACCCCACCTCCACACAGTAACATTTACCCTGCACCTCCACACAGTAACATTTACCCTGCACCTCACCTCCACACAGTAACATTTACCCTGCACCTCACCTCCACACAGGAACATTTACCCTGCACCCCACCTCCACACAGTAACATTTACCCTGCACCTCACCTCCACACAGTAACATTTACCCTGCACCCCACCTCCACACAGTAACATTTACCCTGCACCTCCACACAGTAACATTTACCCTGCACCCCACCTCCACACAGTAACATTTACCCTGCACCTCACCACCACACCGTAACATTTACCCTGCACCTCCACACAGGAACATTTACCCTGCACCCCACCTCCACACAGTAACATTTACCCTGCACCTCACCTCCACACAGGAACATTTACCCTGCACCTCCACACAGTAACATTTACCCTGCACCTCACCTCCACACAGGAACATTTACCCTGCACCTCACCTCCACACAGTAACATTTACCCTGCACCCCACCACCACACAGGAACATTTACCCTGCACCTCACCTCCACACAGTAACATTTACCCTGCACCCCACCTCCACACAGTAACATTTACCCTGCACCCCACCACCACACAGTAACATTTACCCTGCACCCCACCTCCACACAGTAACATTTACCCTGCACCCCACCACCACACAGTAACATTTACCCTGCACCTCCACACAGTAACATTTACCCTGCACCCCACCTCCACACAGTAACATTTACCCTGCACCTCAACCCCCAATGGACATTACAGACTGTTACCCTGCCCCCACCCCCCCACCCCCCAATGGACATTACAGACTGTTACCCTGCCCCCCCCACCACCCAATGGACATTACAGACTGTTACCCTGCCCCCCCCCCCCCAATGGACATTACAGACTGTTACCCTGCCCCCCCCCCCCCCAATGGACATTACAGACTGTTACCCTGCCCCCCCCCATCCAATGGACATTACAGACTGTTACCCTGCCCCCCCCCCCCCCCCCCATGGACATTACAGACTGTTACCCTGCCCCCCCCCCCCCCCCAATGGACATTACAGACTGTTACCCTGCCCCCACCATCCAATGGACATTACAGACTGTTACCCTGCCCCCCCCCCCCCCCCCCCCAATGGACATTACAGACTGTTACCCTGCCCCCCCCCCCCCCCCCCCAATGGACATTACAGACTGTTACCCCCCCCCCCACCATCCAATGGACATTACAGACTGTTACCCCCCCCAATGGACATTACAGACTGTTACCCTGCCCCCCCCCCCCACCATCCAGTGGACATTACAGACTGTTACCCTTCTTGGGTGCCCGACCGGGTTTAAATGCTTTTTTCAGTTTCATTCATTTTTATTTATACATCTGTATTTATGTATTTTAGTTTTTGCTGCTAAAAGGTTTTTGTTATTGGCTGGACAACCTTATTATCATGTTTATAATGCTTCTTCACCTGCATTGCTTGCTGTTTGGGGTTTTAAACTTGGTTTCTGTACAGCACTTTGAGATATCAGCTGATGTAAGAAGGGCTATATAAATACATTTGATTTGATTCTTCGTATTCGGTGGGGGGAGCTGCAACTCAATATTAGGAAGGTGTTCTTAATGTTTTGTACACACCAGAAACTGTTGAGCGTGAAAAACCCAGCAGCGTTGCAGTTCTTGACAGGAACAGGTGCATCTGGCACCTACTATCATACCCCGTTCAAAGGCACTTAAATCTGTTGTCTTCACCCTCTGAATGGCACATACACAATCCATCTCTCAATTGTCTCAACACTCCAAAATCTTTTTTTAACCAGTCTCTTCCCCTTCATCTACACTGATTGAAGTGGATTTAACAAGTGACATTAATGAGGGATCATAGCTTTCACCTGGATTCACCTGGTCAGTCTAGGTCATGGAAAGAGCAGGGGACCTTAATGTTTTGTACACTCAGTGTATATTTGCCAAAAGGATTAGGATACATTTCCCAATAGGATGTGGAATCAGTGTCAACATGTTTTTTGGTACATTGGAATCAGTGTAAATACATGTTTTGTACTTCGTCCTTGTGGCTCGGTGAGCTACATGTATAAAAGTGTTCCTCTTTCTCAAGCTGAACAGAACCTACAGACTACCACCTGTGATTCCTTCTCTGACAGGAACAGATTACCATGGAGAAGTTGGCCGTCCTTCTGCTTCTGAGTGCTGCCATTTCACTGGGCGACGCAAACCTAACCCAGCTCCTTGGTTTAGAACCCTTACTGAAGACTGAGGTGGAACAGACTCCTCCTGTCGAGGCTCAGGTAGCAGCACTGCATGTGGGGACAAAGGAAAGTTCATGTCCCTCAGACTGGCACCCATATGGATCACGCTGTTTCAAGTTTGTCAGCATTCCACAGTCATGGTCAGATTCGGAGCAAAACTGTTTGGCACTTGGTGGAAACCTAGCATCCGTGCATAACCTTTTAGAGTACCAGTTCATGCAATCACTGACAAAGGACACCAATGTTCACCTACCTGACACCTGGCTTGGAGGTTTTGATGCAGTCAAGGAGGGCTTATGGATGTGGTCAGATGGGTCCAGATTTGACTACACTAACTGGAACACTGGTGAGCCCAATAACGCTGGAGAAGGAGAGGACTGTCTGCAGATGAACGCTGCGAGTGAGAAGCTCTGGTTCGACGTGCCCTGTGAGTGGAAGTTTGTATCTCTCTGTTCCAGAAGAATGTAGGCTAGGAAATGACCCAGCTACTTCACCTCCACCTCCAGGGGTCAACAGGCTACTTCACCTCCACCTCCAGGGGTCAACAGGCTACTTCCCCTCCACCTCCAGGGATCAACAGGCTACTTCACCTCCACCTCCAGGGGTCAACAGGCTACTTCACCTCCACCTCCAGGGGTCAACAGGCTCCTTCACCTCCACCTCCAGGGGTCAACAGGCTACTTCACCTCCACCTCCAGGGGTCAACAGGCTACTTCCCCTCCACCTCCAGGGATCAACAGGCTACTTCACCTCCACCTCCAGGGGTCAACAGGCTACTTCACCTCCACCTCCAGGGGTCAACAGGCTACTTCACCTCCACCTCCAGGGGTCAACAGGCTACTTCACCTCCACCTCCAGGGGTCAACAGGCTACTTCCCCTCCACCTCCAGGGGTCAACAGGCTACTTCACCTCCACCTCCAGGGGTCAACAGGCTACTTCACCTCCACCTCCAGGGGTCAACAGGCTCCTTCACCTCCACCTCCAGGGGTCAACAGGCTACTTCACCTCCACCTCCAGGGGTCAACAGGCTACTTCCCCTCCACCTCCAGGGGTCAACAGGCTACTTCACCTCCACCTCCAGGGGTCAACAGGCTACTTCACCTCCACCTCCAGGGGTCAACAGTCTACACTTCAATACTCAAACCAAGATCTGTCACTGACTGCAGCTCACCAACATGACAAATAAAACATGTAATCACAAAAAAAGCTTTCCACCTATCTAATGATTAGCTAACGAGCCATATCTAACAGTTAGAAATAATGACAAAGGAATTTACAAGAGACAGCAAACAGCAAACTTGTAACTACGAAAAAAAACATTCTTTGAAGTTCAATGCAGACTTTTATACTAAGTCATGATCTGCTGTTAGCTAGCTACTGTTTAGGTAGACTAACCTTTCAGGTTAACTGACATTAGCTAAACTTGTGATGAAACTGTGTGATGTTGCTAATCTTGCTTTTGAAATAAAAGATAAATTACTGAATAGTTTGTTTTCTTCATTTGCAGTTGCTTTTCAAGTTGTCATGGCACATCAGTTAGTCAATGGTGAGATTTTATAAACTAGAATAAAGACAATCTCTCAATAACATGAACCTGCATCACTAAAAATAATTGATACATGATAAAACCTTATCATACTGTTAATAATGATTAACTCTCTTCCTAACAGACCATTTGTTTCTGAATGGTTTAGATGCAGGAAATTAAAGTTATATAACTATTAACTAACATGAATTATCAGCTTTTAAAAATAATTTCTTATTGCATTTTTATGGCTTAGTAATTATGCATACAATTAATAAATACTTAGTAGATATTAAAATAATTATTTATTGATTCAGGTTAACACATTAACTAATGTACCCTTATTGTAAAGCGTTACCATTCCCTGTCTTTCATATCTGAGGCTAAATCCATGAGGCTGAGAAATGTGACAGGGAATGTGTCTACAGAGAGAGAGAGTGCTATTCTATTCCTCCCCTGAATGAAGGACTGAAGAAGCTCTGAGATTAAAATGCAGAAAATAAATAAAATGCGAAATATTGGGACGGAGAGTCCCTCACACAACAACGTGACAGCCATTCGGGCTTTAGGAGAAGGGTGTTACGCGGAGCAAACACAGGGGAACCCAAGAGTGGACTCAGATGCAGAAGCAGGGCTGAATGAACCAAAGTGTTTATTGTACACAGAGAGATATGGAGTGCAGAACCGGGGTAGCTCAGATGAGTTGCAGAAAAACCTGAAGTGTAGAGTGAGGTTGTAGTTGACTGAGTTGAACAGGGTAAACAGATCCTGAGAGGAATCCAAGGTGGCGGTGGTGAGTGAAGTCCAGATCAAGGTGTTTGGGGGTGAGATGTGGTACAAGAGACAGGAGACAGAGACAGAGCAGTACTGCAACAAGAGGACAAAACGGTGTAAGGCAGGGAAACAAGCACAGCAGGGCAACAGGATCTTGAGAACTGACAAAAGGCTAGGATAACAACTGACTGAGCAGAGATTACGATCTGGCAGAGTGGAGGTGCCAGGAATGAGTGTATATAGAGGTCTTGATTATGGGACGATTCACAGCTGATAGGGATCTGCTCTGATTCCAGCACAACTGTCTCCAACCACACAATCACACCAAGAGAGGAGAGAGAGAGAGCATACAGGGGGAGAACTGCAGGTTAGGACGACACCGGATGGACACCAGAGGGCGTAGTGGGAGCAGATATGACATGGGTATCCTTATGTACATATTGCTCCACCTACTGTATAAGGGCCCCACCTGTTTTCAGACCGTAGTTTCAAAGACCTTCCACACACACACACACACACACACACACACACACACACACACACACACACACACACACACACACACACACACACACACACACACACACACACACACACACACACACACACACACACCCCTCACAGGGGATAAACAGAGAGACAGCCTGATATTTCATTCATTGTAAATCTTTTAAGTCTTTAGTACCAGAATGCATACATATTACACATTATTACTGAACAATACTACATATACGTACATGATTATATGTCACTATTCTCTAATTCCTTTCTTAGAGAAAAAGGCCTGGGGAAGCCGACACCCCCATCAGTCGTATGTTTTCTTTTCCAGGATAGACCTTCTTGCCTTTAGGCCCAGGTTCTGTCTTCAGGACAGAAGGGCCCATCGACGTAAATGTTCACCATGTTGGAAAAGATTTTCCACTTGTCTCATCATGTCAAGGACTTTATGATAATCTCCCCACCTAAAGCTAAAGACAGGCACAAAATAGTTGACCTCTGTGCAGGCTATGGAAAATACATATGAACTAACAGATTTAGTAGCATTTGAACTATTGAATTCGGCACAACCTAAAATTTTGGAGTCTGGCCTATATGCCACTGAAGAGATTCTTATGGCTTTCAAATCATCTGACCCCCAGACTTCCTCTCCAGTGCGTACCCAGGCAGGGATGTTCCACTGAGGGCCTGTTAGATCTGACACAGAGCAAGTCTTATCTTAAGCCATTCTCTCATCCGCAACGCAGGAGAAAAACTCCCTGTTTTGGTTGAAAAAGGTTGTTGAGGTTGAGGCTGTTTGTGAAAATCTTCACAGTTGAATTGTCCGGTTGGAAAATATAGCCCATATCACTCATATCCAGCACACCATTAAAACAATCAGGGACATCACAAAGATGGGCTGCGATGGTTTTGTCATTGTGTTCATGACACGAAGGACACAATACACCGACAATTGGTCTAGGAGACATGTTTTATTTCTTTCTTCTTTAGAGTCTTCAGTGGTTTATCTCTGTTGAGGTTTATTGGCGCACGTAGTGTTCACAGATCTTACCTATACTGAGGCATACCTACCCCGGAAATTACTGTTTCATATACAAGATACCTAAACAGCAGAGACATAAGTTCACTACAAAATCAAATGTTTTGAAATGTTCGAACACATTCCACAGTTCAACAAGGTCACAACACATCAATCACCAGGACAGTTTTATTTCAAACAGATGCTTTACTTCAAAGGAACAGCTGCACTATCAGGTTTACATAAACACTCACTCCATAGGGTGAGAACATACGGACGGGATGTCCATAAAAGGGCATAACCACGTGATACATAAACACTCACTCCATAGGGTGAGAACATCCAGACAGGATGTCCATAAAAGGGCATAACCACGTGATACATAAACACTCACTCCATAGGGTGAGAACATCCAGACAGGATGTCCATAAAAGGGCATAACCACGTGATACATAAAATAGGTCATCAATCACGTTCGAACGAATCCCGTATCCTGTATTCTCTCTCATCATATTTTCTCTGCAATGATTTTTAATTTGATGGAAACCCTAATTTGGTTTCTTATGTCGTTACAAGTTATGTCTACATTCAGTGTTAATTCTCCCTAACACTTACTGCGGAAAAAATAATAATTTTCATGCCGTATGTGCTATGTTATTTAAATGCATTAACCAGACGGAGAAAATCCCATAAGCGTTTATAGTTTCATTGGTTGGGGTAAGGGAATTCCCCATAATTCCCTGTCATAAATTTAGCCAAAACTGCCCCTACACTCACTTTTCAAATGATCAACGGCCCCACAACTACACTTCGGTATTTTTCCGCTACCCCCGAAAAATACGTACAATATGTGTGATTCAGACCACGAGAAGGATAGAAATGTCTCTAGTCTATTTTTCTATTCCTTTAATTAAGTTATGAGTACAAGTTCTTTCTTTATGGAGTTATTAAGGGTTGTAATTCTAATTTGATTTGCAGTGTTTTTTTTACACATTAATCACGTTGTGAGTCTTGTGTCAAAATGGGGGAATTACCAGTCCTTTGAGGTTTTTGGATTAAAGATTGCACACCTCGACTGATATATAGAAGTGTATTGAGTGATATATGAAGGAGTGTATTGAGTGATATATAGAAGTGTATTGAGTGATATATGAAGGAGTGTATTGAGTGATATATGAAGGAGTGTATTCAGTTATATATACAAATGTATTGAGTGATATATAGAAGTGTATTGAGTGATATATGAAGGAGTGTATTGAGTGATATATAGAAGTGTATTGAATGATATATAGAAGTGTACTGAGTGATATATGAAGGAGTGTATTGAGTGATATATAGAAGTGTATTGAATGATATATAGAAGTGTATTGAGTGATATATAGAAGTGTATTGAGTGATATATGAATGAGTGTATTGTGTGATATATAGAAGTGTATCAAGTGATATATGAAGGAGTGTATTGAGTGATATATAGAAGTGTATTGAGTGATATATAGAAGTGTATTGAGTGATATATGAAGGAGTGTATTGAGTGATATATAGAAGTGTATTGAGTGATATATGAAGGAGAGTATTGAGTGATATATAGGAGTGTATTGAGTGATATATGAAGGAGTGTATTGAGTGATATATAGAAGTGTATTGAGTGATATATAGAAGTGTATTGAGTGATATATGAAGGAGTGTATTGAGTGATATATAGAAGTGTATTGAGTGATATATAGAAGTGTATTGAGTGATATATGAAGGAGTGTATCGAGTGATATATAGAAGTGTATTGAGTGATATATAGAAGTGTATCGAGTGATATATGAAGGCGTGTATTGAGTGATATATGAAGGAGTGTATTGAGTGATATATAGAAGTGTATTGAGTGATATATGAAGGAGTGTATTGAGTGATATATGAAGAAGTGTATTGAGTGATATATAGAAGTGTATTCAGTGATATATGAAGGAGTGTATTGAGTGATATATAGAAGTGTATTGAGTGATATATGAAGGAGTGTATTGCGTGATATCTGAAGGAGTGTATTGAGTGATATATAGAAGTGTATTGAGTGATATATGAAGAAGTGTATTGAGTGATATATAGAAGTGTATTGAGTGATATTGAGAAGTGTATTGAGTGATATATAGAAGTGTATTGAGTGATATATGAAGGAGTGTATTGAGTGATATATAGAAGTGTATTGAGTGATATATGAAGGAGTGTATTGAGTGATATATAGGAGTGTATTGAGTGATATATAGAAGTATATTGAGTGATATATGAAGGGGTGTATTGAGTGATATATGGAGTGTATTAAGTGATATATAGAAGTGGATCGAGTGATATATGAAGGAGTGTATTGAGTGATATATAGGAGTGTATTGAGTGATATATGAAGGAGTGTATTGAGTGATATATAGAAGTGTATTGAGTGATATATGAAGGAGATGTATTGAGTGTATTGGTGTATAGGAGTGTATTGAGTGATATATGAAGGAGTGTATTGAGTGATATATAGAAGTGTATTGAGTGATATATAGAAGTGTATTGAGTGATATATGAAGGAGTGTATTGAGTGATATATAGAAGTGTATCGAGTGATATATGAAGGCGTGTATTGAGTGATATATGAAGGAGTGTATTGAGTGATATATAGAAGTGTATTGAGTGATATATGAAGGAGTGTATCGAGTGATATATAGAAGTGTATTGAGTGATATATAGAAGTGTATCGAGTGATATATGAAGGCGTGTATTGAGTGATATATGAAGGAGTGTATTGAGTGATATATAGAAGTGTATTGAGTGATATATGAAGGAGTGTATTGAGTGATATATGAAGAAGTGTATTGAGTGATATATAGAAGTGTATTCAGTGATATATGAAGGAGTGTATTGAGTGATATATAGAAGTGTATTGAGTGATATATGAAGGAGTGTATTGCGTGATATCTGAAGGAGTGTATTGAGTGATATATAGAAGTGTATTGAGTGATATATGAAGAAGTGTATTGAGTGATATATAGAAGTGTATTGAGTGATATTGAGAAGTGTATTGAGTGATATATAGAAGTGTATTGAGTGATATATGAAGGAGTGTATTGAGTTATATATAGAAGTGTATTGAGTGATATATGAAGGAGTGTATTGAGTGATATATAGGAGTGTATTGAGTGATATATAGAAGTATATTGAGTGATATATGAAGGGGTGTATTGAGTGATATATGGAGTGTATTAAGTGATATATAGAAGTGGATCGAGTGATATATGAAGGAGTGTATTGAGTGATATATAGGAGTGTATTGAGTGATATATGAAGGAGTGTATTGTGTGATATATAGAAGTGTATTGAGTGATATATAGGAGTGTATTGAGTGATATATAGGAGTGTATTGAGTGATATATAGAAGTATATTGAGTGATATATGAAGGAGTGTATTGAGTGATATATAGAAGTGTATTGAGTGATATATGAAGAAGTGTATTGAGTGATATATAGAAGTGTATCGAGTGATATTGAGAAGTGTATTGAGTGATATATAGAAGTGTATTGAGTGATATATGAAGGAGTGTATTGAGTGATATATAGAAGTGTATTGAGTGATATATGAAGGAGTGTATTGAGTGATATATAGGAGTGTATTGAGTGATATATAGAAGTATATTGAGTGATATATGAAGGGGTGTATTGAGTGATATATGGAGTGTATTAAGTGATATATAGAAGTGGATCGAGTGATATATGAAGGAGTGTATTGAGTGATATATAGGAGTGTATTGAGTGATATATGAAGGAGTGTATTGTGTGATATATAGAAGTGTATTGAGTGATATATAGGAGTGTATTGAGTGATATATAGGAGTGTATTGAGTGATATATAGAAGTATATTGAGTGATATATGAAGGAGTGTATCGAGTGATATATAGAAGTGTATTGAGTGATATATAGAAGTGTATTGAGTGATATATGAAGGAGTGTATTGAGTGATATATAGAAGTGTATTGAGTGATATATGAAGGAGTGTATTGAGTGATATATGAAGGAGTGTATTGAGTGATATATAGGAGTGTATTGAGTGATATATAGAAGTGTATTGAGTGATATATGAAGGAGTGTATTGAGTGATATATAGAAGTGTATTGAGTGATATATAGAAGTGTATTGAGTGATATATGAAGGAGTGTATTGAGTGATATATAGAAGTGTATTGAGTGATATATGAAGGAGTGTATTGAGTGATATATGAAGGAATGTATTGAGTGATATATAGAAGTGTATTGAGTGATATATAGAAGTGTATTGAGTGATATATAGAAGTGTATTGAGTGATATATGAAGGAGTGTATTGAGTGATATATAGAAGTGTATTGAGTGATATATGAAGGAGTGTATTGTGTGATATATAGAAGTGTATTGAGTGATATATGAAGGAGTGTATTTAGTGATATATAGAAGTGTATTGAGTGATATATGAAGGAGTGTATTGAGTGATATATAGAAGTGTATTGAGTGATATATAGAAGTGTATTGAGTGATATATGAAGGAGTGTATTCAGTTATATATACAAATGTATTGAGTGATATATAGAAGTGTATTGAGTGATATATGAAGGAGTGTATTGAGTGATATATAGAAGTGTATTGAGTGATATATAGAAGTGTACTGAGTGATATATGAAGGAGTGTATTGAGTGATATATAGAAGTGTATTGAATGATATATAGAAGTGTATTGAGTGATATATAGAAGTGTATTGAGTGATATATAGAAGTGTATTGAGTGATATATGAATGAGTGTATTGTGTGATATATAGAAGTGTATCGAGTGATATATGAAGGAGTGTATTGAGTGATATATAGAAGTGTATTGAGTGATATATAGAAGTGTATTGAGTGATATATGAAGGAGTGTATTGAGTGATATATAGAAGTGTATTGAGTGATATATGAAGGAGAGTATTGAGTGATATATAGGAGTGTATTTAGTGATATATAGAAGTATATTGAGTGATATATGAAGGGGTGTATTGAGTGATATATGGAGTGTATTGAGTGATATATAGAAGTGGATCGAGTGATATATGAAGGAGTGTATTGAGTGATATATAGAAGTGTATTGAGTGATATATAGGAGTGTATTGAGTGATATATAGGAGTGTATTGAGTGATATATGAAGGAGTGTATTGAGTGATATATAGAAGTGTATTGAGTGATTTATAGGAGTGTATTGAGTGATATATGAAGGAGTGTATTGAGTGATATATAGAAGTGTATTGAGTGATATATAGAAGTGTATTGAGTGATATATGAAGGAGTGTATTGAGTGATATATAGAAGTGTATTGAGTGATATATAGAAGTGTATTGAGTGATATATGAAGGAGTGTATCGAGTGATATATAGAAGTGTATTGAGTGATATATAGAAGTGTATCGAGTGATATATAGAAGTGAATTGAGTGATATATGAAGGAGTGTATTGGGTGATATATAGGAGTGTATTGAGTGATATATAGAAGTGTATTGAGTGATATATGAAGGAGTGTATTGAGTGATATATAGAAGTGTATTGAGTGATATATGAAGGCGTGTATTGAGTGATATATGAAGGAGTGTATTGAGTGATATATAGAAGTGTATTGAGTGATATATGAAGGAGTGTATTGAGTGATATATGAAGAAGTGTATTGAGTGATATATAGAAGTGTATTCAGTGATATATGAAGGAGTGTATTGAGTGATATATAGAAGTGTATTGAGTGATATATGAAGGAGTGTATTGAGTGATATCTGAAGGAGTGTATTGAGTGATATATAGAAGTGTATTGAGTGATATATGAAGAAGTGTATTGAGTGATATATAGAAGTGTATCGAGTGATATTGAGAAGTGTATTGAGTGATATATAGAAGTGTATTGAGTGATATATGAAGGAGTGTATTGAGTGATATATAGAAGTGTATTGAGTGATATATGAAGGAGTGTATTGAGTGATATATAGGAGTGTATTGAGTGATATATAGAAGTATATTGAGTGATATATGAAGGGGTGTATTGAGTGATATATGGAGTGTATTAAGTGATATATAGAAGTGGATCGAGTGATATATGAAGGAGTGTATTGAGTGATATATAGGAGTGTATTGAGTGATATATGAAGGAGTGTATTGTGTGATATATAGAAGTGTATTGAGTGATATATAGGAGTGTATTGAGTGATATATAGGAGTGTATTGAGTGATATATAGAAGTATATTGAGTGATATATGAAGGAGTGTATCGAGTGATATATAGAAGTGTATTGAGTGATATATAGAAGTGTATTGAGTGATATATGAAGGAGTGTATTGAGTGATATATAGAGGTGTATTGAGTGATATATGAAGGAGTGTATTGAGTGATATATGAAGGAGTGTATTGAGTGATATATAGGAGTGTATTGAGTGATATATAGAAGTGTATTGAGTGATATATGAAGGAGTGTATTGAGTGATATATAGAAGTGTATTGAGTGATATATAGAAGTGTATTGAGTGATATATGAAGGAGTGTATTGAGTGATATATAGAAGTGTATTGAGTGATATATGAAGGAGTGTATTGAGTGATATATGAAGGAGTGTATTGAGTGATATATAGAAGTGTATTGAGTGATATATAGAAGTGTATTGAGTGATATATAGAAGTGTATTGAGTGATATATGAAGGAGTGTATTGAGTGATATATAGAAGTGTATTGAGTGATATATGAAGGAGTGTATTGTGTGATATATAGAAGTGTATTGAGTGATATATGAAGGAGTGTATTGAGTGATATATAGAAGTGTATTGAGTGATATATGAAGGAGTGTATTGAGTGATATATAGAAGTGTATTGAGTGATATATAGAAGTGTATTGAGTGATATATGAAGGAGTGTATTGAGTGATATATAGAAGTGTATTGAGTGATATATGAAGGAGTGTATTGAGTGATATATGAAGGAGTGTATTGAGAGATATATAGGAGTGTATTGAGTGATATATAGAAGTGTATCGAGTAATATATGAAGGAGTGTATTGAGTGATATATAGGAGTGTATTGAGTGATATATAGGAGTGTATTGAGTGATATATACAAGTGTATCGAGTGATATATAGGAGTGTATTGAGTGATATATAGGAGTGTATTGAGTGATATATGAAGGAGTTTATTGAGTGATATATGAAGGAGTGTATTGAGTGATATATAGAAGTGTATTGAGTGATATATGAAGGAGTGTATTGAGTAAAATATAGGAGTGTATTGAGTGATATATAGGAGTGTATTGAGTGATATATAGAAGTGTATTGAGTGATATATGAAGGAGTGTATTGAGTGATATATGAAGGCGTGTATTGAGTGATATATAGAAGTGTATTGAGTGATATATGAAGGAGTGTATTGAGTGATATATGAAGGAGTGTATTGAGTGATATATGAAGGAGTGTATTGAGAGATATATAGGAGTGTATTGAGTGATATATAGAAGTGTATCGAGTAATATATGAAGGAGTGTATTGAGTGATATATAGGAGTGTATTGAGTGATATATAGGAGTGTATTGAGTGATATATACAAGTGTATCGAGTGATATATAGGAGTGTATTGAGTGATATATAGGAGTGTATTGAGTGATATATGAAGGAGTTTATTGAGTGATATATGAAGGAGTGTATTGAGTGATATATAGAAGTGTATTGAGTGCTATATGAAGGAGTGTATTGAGTGATATATGAAGGAGTTTATTGAGTGATATATGAAGGAGTGTATTGAGTGATATATAGGAGTGTATTGAGTGATATATAGGAGTGTATTGAGTGATATATAGAAGTGTATTGAGTGATATATAGAAGTGTATTGAGTGATATATGAAGGAGTGTATTGAGTGATATATAGAAGTGTATTGAGTGATATATAGAAGTGTCTGAGTGATATATAGAAGTATATTGAGTGATATATGAAGGAGTGTATTGAGTGATATATAGAAGTGTATTGAGTGATATATAGAAGTGTCTGAGTGATATATAGAAGTATATTGAGTGATATATGAAGGAGTGTATTGAGTGATATATAGAAGTGTATTGAGTGATATATAGAAGTGTCTGAGTGATATATAGAAGTATATTGAGTGATATATGAAGGAGTGTATTGTGTGATATATAGAAGTGTATTGAGTGATATATGAAGGAGTGTATTGAGTGATATATAGAAGTGTATTGAGTGATATATGAAGGAGTGTATTGAGTGATATATAGAAGTGTATTGAGTGATATATAGAAGTGTATTGAGTGATATATGAAGGAGTGTATTGAGTGATATATAGAAGTGTATTGAGTGATATATGAAGGAGTGTATTGAGTGATATATGAAGGAGTGTATTGAGAGATATATAGGAGTGTATTGAGTGATATATAGAAGTGTATCGAGTAATATATGAAGGAGTTTATTGAGTGATATATAGGAGTGTATTGAGTGATATATAGGAGTGTATTGAGTGATATATACAAGTGTATCGAGTGATATATAGGAGTGTATTGAGTGATATATAGGAGTGTATTGAGTGATATATGAAGGAGTTTATTGAGTGATATATGAAGGAGTGTATTGAGTGATATATAGAAGTGTATTGAGTGATATATGAAGGAGTGTATTGAGTAAAATATAGGAGTGTATTGAGTGATATATAGGAGTGTATTGAGTGATATATAGAAGTGTATTGAGTGATATATGAAGGAGTGTATTGAGTGATATATGAAGGCGTGTATTGAGTGATATATAGAAGTGTATTGAGTGATATATGAAGGAGTGTATTGAGTGATATATAGAAGTGTATTGAGTGATATATGAAGGAGTGTATTGAGTGATATATGAAGGAGTGTATTGAGAGATATATAGGAGTGTATTGAGTGATATATAGAAGTGTATCGAGTAATATATGAAGGAGTGTATTGAGTGATATATGAAGGAGTGTATTGAGTGATATATAGGAGTGTATTGAGTGATATATACAAGTGTATCGAGTGATATATAGGAGTGTATTGAGTGATATATAGGAGTGTATTGAGTGATATATAGAAGTGTCTGAGTGATATATAGAAGTGTCTGAGTGATATATGAAGGAGTGTATTGAGTGATATATAGAAGTGTATTGAGTGCTATATGAAGGAGTGTATTGAGTGATATATGAAGGAGTTTATTGAGTGATATATGAAGGAGTGTATTGAGTGATATATAGGAGTGTATTGAGTGATATATAGGAGTGTATTGAGTGATATATAGAAGTGTATTGAGTGATATATAGAAGTGTATTGAGTGATATATGAAGGAGTGTATTGAGTGATATATAGAAGTGTATTGAGTGATATATAGAAGTGTCTGAGTGATATATAGAAGTATATTGAGTGATATATGAAGGAGTGTATTGAGTGATATATAGAAGTGTATTGAGTGATATATAGAAGTGTCTGAGTGATATATAGAAGTATATTGAGTGATATATGAAGGAGTGTATTGAGTGATATATAGAAGTGTATTGAGTGATATATAGAAGTGTCTGAGTGATATATAGAAGTATATTGAGTGATATATGAAGGAGTGTATTGAGTGATAAATAGAAGTGTATTGAGTGATATATGAAGGAGTGTATTGAGTGATATATAGAAGTGTATTGAGTGATATATAGAAGTGTATTGAGTGATATATAGAAGTGTATTGAGTGATATATAGAAGTGTATTGAGTGATATATAGAAGTGTATTGAGTGATATATAGAAGTGTACTGAGTGATATATAGAAGTGTATTGAGTGATATATAGAAGTGTATTGAGTGATATATAGAAGTGTATTGAGTGATATATAGAAGTGTCTGAGTGATATATAGAAGTGTATTGATTGATATATAGAAGTGTATTGAGTGATATATAGAAGTGTATTGAGTGATATATAGAAGTGTATTGAGTGATATATAGAAGTGTATTGAGTGATATATAGAAGTGTATTGAGTGATATATGAAGGAGTTTATTGAGTGATATATAGGAGTGTATTGAGTGATATATAGAAGTGTATTGAGTGATATATAGAAGTGTATTGAGTGATATATAGAAGTGTATTGAGTGATATATAGAAGTGTATTGAGTGATATATAGAAGTGTACTGAGTGATATATAGAAGTGTACTGAGTGATATATGAAGGAGTGTATTGAGTGATATATAGAAGTGTATTGAGTGCTATATGAAGGAGTGTATTGAGTGATATATGAAGGAGTTTATTGAGTGATATATGAAGGAGTGTATTGAGTGATATATAGGAGTGTATTGAGTGATATATAGGAGTGTATTGAGTGATATATAGAAGTGTATTGAGTGATATATAGAAGTGTATTGAGTGATATATGAAGGAGTGTATTGAGTGATATATAGAAGTGTATTGAGTGATATATAGAAGTGTACTGAGTGATATATAGAAGTATATTGAGTGATATATGAAGGAGTGTATTGAGTGATATATAGAAGTGTATTGAGTGATATATAGAAGTGTCTGAGTGATATATAGAAGTATATTGAGTGATATATGAAGGAGTGTATTGAGTGATATATAGAAGTGTATTGAGTGATATATAGAAGTGTCTGAGTGATATATAGAAGTATATTGAGTGATATATGAAGGAGTGTATTGAGTGATATATAGAAGTGTATTGAGTGATATATGAAGGAGTGTATTGAGTGATATATAGAAGTGTATTGAGTGATATATAGAAGTGTATTGAGTGATATATAGAAGTGTATTGAGTGATATATAGAAGTGTATTGAGTGATATATAGAAGTGTCTGAGTGATATATAGAAGTGTATTGAGTGATATATAGAAGTGTATTGAGTGATATATAGAAGTGTATTGAGTGATATATAGAAGTGTCTGAGTGATATATAGAAGTGTATTGATTGATATATAGAAGTGTATTGAGTGATATATAGAAGTGTATTGAGTGATATATAGAAGTGTATTGAGTGATATATAGAAGTGTATTGAGTGATATATAGAAGTGTATTGAGTGATATATGAAGGAGTTTATTGAGTGATATATAGGAGTGTATTGAGTGATATATAGAAGTGTATTGAGTGATATATAGAAGTGTATTGAGTGATATATAGAAGTGTATTGAGTGATATATAGGAGTGTATTGAGTGATATATAGAAGTGTATTGAGTGATATATAGAAGTGTATTGAGTGATATATAGAAGTGTATTGAGTGATATATTGAAGTGTATTGAGTGATATATAGAAGTGTATTGAGTGATATATAGAAGTGTATTGAGTGATATATAGAAGTGTATTGAGTGATATATAGAAGTGTATTGAGTGATATATAGAAGTGTATTGAGTGATATATAGAAGTGTATTGAGTGATATATAGAAGTGTATTGAGTGATATATAGAAGTGTATTGAGTGATATATAGAAGTGTATTGAGTGATATATAGGAGTGTATTGAGTGATATATAGAAGTGTATTGAGTGATATATAGAAGTGTCTGAGTGATATATAGAAGTGTCTGAGTGATATATGAAGGAGTGTATTGAGTGATATATAGGAGTGTATTGAGTGATATATAGAAGTGTATTGAGTGATATATAGAAGTGTCTGAGTGATATATAGAAGTGTCTGAGTGATATATGAAGGAGTGTATTGAGTGATATATAGGAGTGTATTGAGTGATATATAGAAGTGTATTGAGTGATATATAGAAGTGTCTGAGTGATATATAGAAGTGTATTGAGTGATATATAGAAGTGTATTGAGTGATATATAGAAGTGTCTGAGTGATATATGAAGGAGTGTATTGAGTGATATATAGAAGTGTATTGAGTGATATATAGAAGTGTCTGAGTGATATATGAAGGAGTGTATTGAGTGATATATAGAAGTGTATTGAGTGATATATAGAAGTGTATTGAGTGATATATAGAAGTGTCTGAGTGATATATAGAAGTGTATTGAGTGATATATAGAAGTGTATTGAGTGATATATAGAAGTGTCTGAGTGATATATAGAAGTGTATTGAGTGATATATAGAAGTGTATTGAGTGATATATGAAGGAGTGTATTGAATGATATATAGAAGTGTATTGAGTGATATATAGAAGTGTCTGAGTGATATATGAAGGAGTGTATTGAGTGATATATAGAAGTGTATTGAGTGATATATAGAAGTGTCTTGAGTGATATATAGAAGTGTCTGAGTGATATATAGAAGTGTATTGAGTGATATATAGAAGTGTATTGAGTGATATATAGAAGTGTCTGAGTGATATATAGAAGTGTATTGAGTGATATATAGAAGTGTATTGAGTGATATATGAAGGAGTGTATTGAGTGATATATAGGAGTGTCTGAGTGATATATAGAAGTGTATTGAGTGATATATAGAAGTGTCTGAGTGATATATAGAAGTGTATTGAGTGATATATAGAAGTGTATTGAGTGATATATGAAGGAGTGTATTGAGTGATATATAGAAGTGTATTGAGTGATATATAGAAGTGTATTGAGTGATATATAGAAGTGTATTGAGTGATATATGAAGGAGTGTATTGAGTGATATATAGAAGTGTATTGAGTGATATATAGAAGTGTATTGAGTGATATATAGAAGTGTACTGAGTGATATATGAAGGAGTGTATTGAGTGATATATAGAAGTGTATTGAGTGATATATAGAAGTGTCTGAGTGATATATAGAAGTGTATTGAGTGATATATAGAAGAGTATTGAGTGATATATGAAGGAGTGTATTGAGTGATATATAGAAGTGTATTGAGTGATATATAGAAGTGTATTGAGTGATATATAGAAGTGTACTGAGTGATATATGAAGGAGTGTATTGAGTGATATATAGAAGTGTCTGAGTGATATATAGAAGTGTATTGAGTGATATATAGCAGTGTATTGAGTGATATATGAAGGAGTGTATTGAGTGATATATAGAAGTGTATTGAGTGATATATAGAAGTGTATTGACTGATATATAGAAGTGTATTGAGTGATATATGAAGGAGTGTATTGAGTGATATATAGAAGTGTATTGAGTGATATATAGAAGTGTATTGAGTGATATATAGAAGTGTACTGAGTGATATATGAAGGAGTGTATTGAGTGATATATAGAAGTGTATTGAGTGATATATAGAAGTGTATTGAGTGATATATAGGAGTGTACTGAGTGATATATAGAAGTGTATTGAGTGATATATAGGAGTGTACTGAGTGATATATAGAAGTGTATTGAGTGATATATAGGAGTGTACTGAGTGATATATAGAAGTGTATTGAGTGATATATAGGAGTGTACTGAGTGATATATAGAAGTGTATTGAGTGATATATAGGAGTGTACTGAGTGATATATAGAAGTGTATTGAGTGATATATAGGAGTGTACTGAGTGATATATAGAAGTGTATTGAGTGATATATAGGAGTGTACTGAGTGATATATAGAAGTGTATTGAGTGATATATAGGAGTGTACTGAGTGATATATAGAAGTGTATTGAGTGATATATAGGAGTGTATTGAGTGATATATAGGAGTGTACTGAGTGATATATAGAAGTGTATTGAGTGATATATAGGAGTGTATTGAGTGATATATAGGAGTGTACTGAGTGATATATAGAAGTGTATTGAGTGTATTGTTGCATTTGTATGTTTGTTTTGTTTCTAAACACATCCCAGATTGGGTCTGCTGAATGATCGAGATTCCTCCCTAAGGATTAGTCCTCTAACTTCCTGACCCTGTGACTCTGCGATAAGGTCGACAGTGTGATAAGGGGAGTATAAAGCATCCAGTTGAAGCTATCGACTGCCTTTTCTCTCGGGAGTGTGACATGAGTCCACGTGGAGCATGGAGAGAGATCCTGTCCACTTCTTTCATGTTGCTGGTGTACTGGTAGGAACAATGGACAAGACATAATGGACTGTACAGGACAGTGGCGGCTCAGGTGAGAGGCATTATCAAGGGCCATCCACTTTGAACATGTGCCATTGGAAGGACGAACTGAAAATCTGAAGAAGAACATCAAGACGCGCCAGGAGGAGGAGTGCCTGGTCAACCGTGCCCGGAACTGTTGGGTTGATTGTGGAGTTCTGCACACTGTGAAATGTAAAGTAATTGAGACTAAGAATGCATTGAGATACCGATCTGTCATTACTATGCCACTCTCCACAGTGTAAAGCAGGGAGAAACTGGGGGATCTGTCATTACTATGTCACTCTCCACAGTGTAAGGCAGGGAGAAACTGGGGGATCTGTCATTACTATGCCACTCTCCACAGTGTAAAGCAGGGAGAAACTGGGGGATCTGTCATTACTATGTCACTCTCCACAGTGTAAAGCAGGGAGAAACTGGGGGATCTGTCATTACTCTGCCACTCTCCACAGTGTAAGGCAGGGAGAAACTGGGGGATCTGTCATTACTATGCCACTCTCCACAGTGTAAGGCAGGGAGAAACTGGGGGATCTGTCATTACTATGCCACTCTCCACAGTGTAAGGCAGGGAGAAACTGGGGGATCTGTCATTACTATGCCACTCTCCATAGGTGTAAAGCATGGAGAAACTGGGGGATCTGTCATTACTATGCCACTCTCCACAGTGTAAGGCAGGGAGAAACTGGGGGATCTGTCATTACTATGCGACTCTTCACAGTGTAAAGCAGGGAGAAACTGGGGGATCTGTCAATACTATGCCACTCTCCACAGTGTAAGGTAGGGAGAAACTGGGGGATCTGTCACTACTATGCCACTCTCCACAGTGTAAAGCAGGGAGAAACTGGGGGATCTGTCAATACTATGTCAATCTCCACAGTGTAAGGCAGGGAGAAACTGGGGGATCTGTCATTACTATGCCACTCTCCACAGTGTAAGGCAGGGAGAAACTGGGGGATCTGTCATTACTATGTCACTCTCCACAGTGTAAGGCAGGGAGAAACTGGGGGATCTGTCATTACTATGCCACTCTCCACAGTGTAAAGCAGGGAGAAACTGGGGGATCTGTCATTACTATGTCACTCTCCACAGTGTAAAGCAGGGAGAAACTGGGGGATCTGTCATTACTCTGCCACTCTCCACAGTGTAAGGCAGGGAGAAACTGGGGGATCTGTCATTACTATGCCACTCTCCACAGTGTAAGGCAGGGAGAAACTGGGGGATCTGTCATTACTATGCCACTCTCCACAGTGTAAGGCAGGGAGAAACTGGGGGATCTGTCATTACTATGCCACTCTCCATAGGTGTAAAGCAGGGAGAAACTGGGGGATCTGTCATTACTATGCCACTCTCCACAGTGTAAGGCAGGGAGAAACGGGGGGATCTGTCATTACTATGCCACTCTCCACAGTGTAAGGCAGGGAGAAACTGGGGGATCTGTCAATACTATGCCACTCTCCACAGTGTAAGGTAGGGAGAAACTGGGGGATCTGTCATTACTATGCCACTCTCCACAGTGTAAAGCAGGGAGAAACTGGGGGATCTGTCAATACTATGTCAATCTCCACAGTGTAAGGCAGGGAGAAACTGGGGGATCTGTCATTACTATGCCACTCCCCACAGTGTAAGGCAGGGAGAAACTGGAGGATCTGTCATTACTATGCCACTCTCCACAGTGTAAGGCAGGGAGAAACTGGGGGATCTGTCATTACTATGCCACTCTCCACAGTGTAAAGCAGGGAGAAACTGGGGGATCTGTCAATACTATGTCAATCTCCACAGTGTAAGGCAGGGAGAAACTGGGTGATCTGTCATTACTATGTCACTCTCCACAGTGTAAGGCAGGGAGAAACTGGGGGATCTGTCATTACTATGCCACTCTCCACAGTGTAAAGCAGGGAGAAACTGGGGGATCTGTCATTACTATGTCACTCTCCACAGTGTAAAGCAGGGAGAAACTGGGGGATCTGACATTACTATGCCACTCTCCACAGTGTAAAGCAGGGAGAAACTGGGGGATCTGACATTACTATGCCACTCTCCACAGTGTAAAGCAGGGAGAAACTGGGGGATCTGTCATTACTATGCCACTCTCCACAGTGTAAAGCAGGGAGAAACTGGGGGATCTGTCATTACTATGCCACTCTCCACAGTGTAAGGCAGGGAGAAACTGGGGGATCTGTCATTACTATGCCACTCTCCACAGTGTAAAGCAGGGAGAAACTGGGGGATCTGTCATTAATATGCCACTCTCCACAGTGTAAGGCAGGGAGAAACTGGGGGATCTGTCATTACTATGCCACTCTCCACAGTGTAAAGCAGGGAGAAACTGGGGGATCTGTCATTACTATGTCACTCTCCACAGTGTAAGGCAGGGAGAAACTGGGGGATCTGTCATTACTATGCCACTCTCCACAGTGTAAGGCAGGGAGAAACTGGGGGATCTGTCAATACTATGCCACTCTCCACAGTGTAAGGTAGGGAGAAACTGGGGGATCTGTCATTACTATGCCACTCTCCACAGTGTAAAGCAGGGAGAAACTGGGGGATCTGTCATTACTATGCCACTCTCCACAGTGTAAAGCAGGGAGAAACTGGGGGATCTGTTATTACTATGCCACTATCCACAGTGTAAAGCAGGGAGAAACTGGGGGATCTGTCATTACTATGCCACTCTCCACAGTGTAAAGCAGGGAGAAACTGGGGGATCTGTCATTACTATGCCACTCTCCACAGTGTAAGGCAGGGAGAAACTGGGGGATCTGTCATTACTATGCCACTCTCCACAGTGTAAGGCAGGGAGAAACTGGGGGATCTGTCATTACTATGCCACTCTCCACAGTGTAAAGCAGGGAGAAACTGGGGGATCTGTCATTACTATGCCACTCTCCACAGTGTAAAGCAGGGAGAAACTGGGGGATCTGTCATTACTATGCCACTCTCCACAGTGTAAGGCAGGGAGAAACTGGGGGATCTGTCATTACTATGCCACTCTCCACAGTGTAAGGCAGGGAGAAACTGGGGGATCTGTCATTACTATGCCACTCTCCACAGTGTAAAGCAGGGAGAAACTGGGGGATCTGTCATTACTATGCCACTCTCCACAGTGTAAAGCAGGGAGAAACTGGGGGATCTGTCATTACTATGTCACTCTCCACAGTGTAAAGCAGGGAGAAACTGGGGGATCTGTCAATACTATGTCACTCTCCACAGAGTAAAGCAGGGAGAAACTGGGGGATCTGTCAATACTATGTCACTCTCCACAGTGTAAGGCAGGGAGAAACTGGGGGATCTGTCATTACTATGTCACTCTCCACAGTGTAAAGCAGGGAGAAACTGGGGGATCTGTCATTACTATGCCACTCTCCACAGTGTAAGGCAGGGATAAACTGGGGGATCTGTCATTACTATGTCACTCTCCACAGTGTAAAGCAGGGAGAAACTGGGGGATCTGTCAATACTATGTCACTCTCCACAGTGTAAGGCAGGGAGAAACTGGGGGATCTGTCATTACTATGCCACTCTCCACAGTGTAAGGCAGGGAGAAACTGGGGGATCTGTCATTACTATGCCACTCTCCACAGTGTAAGGCAGGGATAAACTGGGGGATCTGTCATTACTATGTCACTCTCCACAGTGTAAAGCAGGGAGAAACTGGGGGATCTGTCAATACTATGTCACTCTCCACAGTGTAAGGCAGGGAGAAACTGGGGGATCTGTCATTACTATGCCACTCTCCACAGTGTAAGGCAGGGAGAAACTGGGGGATCTGTCATTACTATGCCACTCTCCACAGTGTAAAGCAGGGAGAAACTGGGGGATCTGTCATTACTATGTCACTCTTCACAGTGTAAAGCAGGGAGAAACTGGGGGATCTGTCATTACTATGCCACTCTCCACAGTGTAAAGCAGGGAGAAACTGGGGGATCTGTCATTACTATGCCACTCTCCACAGTGTAAGGCAGGGAGAAACTGGGGGATCTGTCATTACTATGCCACTCTCCACAGTGTAAAGCAGGGAGAAACTGGGGGATCTGTCATTACTATGCCACTCTCCACAGTGTATGGCAGGGAGAAACTGGGGGATCTGTCATTACTATGCCACTCTCCACAGTGTAAAGCAGGGAGAAACTGGGGGATCTGTCATTACTATGTCACTCTCCACAGTGTAAAGCAGGGAGAAACTGGGGGATCTGACATTACTATGCCACTCTCCACAGTGTAAAGCAGGGAGAAACTGGGGGATCTGACATTACTATGCCACTCTCCACAGTGTAAAGCAGGGAGAAACTGGGGGATCTGTCATTACTATGCCACTCTCCACAGTGTAAAGCAGGGAGAAACTGGGGGATCTGTCATTACTATGCCACTCTCCACAGTGTAAGGCAGGGAGAAACTGGGGGATCTGTCATTACTATGCCACTCTCCACAGTGTAAAGCAGGGAGAAACTGGGGGATCTGTCATTAATATGCCACTCTCCACAGTGTAAGGCAGGGAGAAACTGGGGGATCTGTCATTACTATGCCACTCTCCACAGTGTAAAGCAGGGAGAAACTGGGGGATCTGTCATTACTATGTCACTCTCCACAGTGTAAGGCAGGGAGAAACTGGGGGATCTGTCATTACTATGCCACTCTCCACAGTGTAAGGCAGGGAGAAACTGGGGGATCTGTCATTACTATGCCACTCTCCACAGTGTAAGGCAGGGAGAAACTGGGGGATCTGTCATTACTATGCCACTCTCCACAGTGTAAAGCAGGGAGAAACTGGGGGATCTGTCATTACTATGCCACTCTCCACAGTGTAAAGCAGGGAGAAACTGGGGGATCTGTTATTACTATGCCACTATCCACAGTGTAAAGCAGGGAGAAACTGGGGGATCTGTCATTACTATGCCACTCTCCACAGTGTAAAGCAGGGAGAAACTGGGGGATCTGTCATTACTATGCCACTCTCCACAGTGTAAGGCAGGGAGAAACTGGGGGATCTGTCATTACTATGCCACTCTCCACAGTGTAAGGCAGGGAGAAACTGGGGGATCTGTCATTACTATGCCACTCTCCACAGTGTAAAGCAGGGAGAAACTGGGGGATCTGTCATTACTATGCCACTCTCCACAGTGTAAAGCAGGGAGAAACTGGGGGATCTGTCATTACTATGCCACTCTCCACAGTGTAAGGCAGGGAGAAACTGGGGGATCTGTCATTACTATGCCACTCTCCACAGTGTAAGGCAGGGAGAAACTGGGGGATCTGTCATTACTATGCCACTCTCCACAGTGTAAAGCAGGGAGAAACTGGGGGATCTGTCATTACTATGCCACTCTCCACAGTGTAAAGCAGGGAGAAACTGGGGGATCTGTCATTACTATGTCACTCTCCACAGTGTAAAGCAGGGAGAAACTGGGGGATCTGTCAATACTATGTCACTCTCCACAGAGTAAAGCAGGGAGAAACTGGGGGATCTGTCAATACTATGTCACTCTCCACAGTGTAAGGCAGGGAGAAACTGGGGGATCTGTCATTACTATGTCACTCTCCACAGTGTAAAGCAGGGAGAAACTGGGGGATCTGTCATTACTATGCCACTCTCCACAGTGTAAGGCAGGGATAAACTGGGGGATCTGTCATTACTATGTCACTCTCCACAGTGTAAAGCAGGGAGAAACTGGGGGATCTGTCAATACTATGTCACTCTCCACAGTGTAAGGCAGGGAGAAACTGGGGGATCTGTCATTACTATGCCACTCTCCACAGTGTAAGGCAGGGAGAAACTGGGGGATCTGTCATTACTATGCCACTCTCCACAGTGTAAGGCAGGGATAAACTGGGGGATCTGTCATTACTATGTCACTCTCCACAGTGTAAAGCAGGGAGAAACTGGGGGATCTGTCAATACTATGTCACTCTCCACAGTGTAAGGCAGGGAGAAACTGGGGGATCTGTCATTACTATGCCACTCTCCACAGTGTAAGGCAGGGAGAAACTGGGGGATCTGTCATTACTATGCCACTCTCCACAGTGTAAAGCAGGGAGAAACTGGGGGATCTGTCATTACTATGTCACTCTTCACAGTGTAAAGCAGGGAGAAACTGGGGGATCTGTCATTACTATGCCACTCTCCACAGTGTAAAGCAGGGAGAAACTGGGGGATCTGTCATTACTATGCCACTCTCCACAGTGTAAGGCAGGGAGAAACTGGGGGATCTGTCATTACTATGCCACTCTCCACAGTGTAAAGCAGGGAGAAACTGGGGGATCTGTCATTACTATGCCACTCTCCACAGTGTATGGCAGGGAGAAACTGGGGGATCTGTCATTACTATGCCACTCTCCACAGTGTAAAGCAGGGAGAAACTGGGGGATCTGTCATTACTATGCCACTCTCCACAGTGTAAAGCAGGGAGAAACTGGGGGATCTGTCATTACTATGCCACTCTCCACAGTGTAAAGCAGGGAGAAACTGGGGGATCTGTCATTACTATGCCACTCTCCACAGTGTAAGGCAGGGAGAAACTGGGGGATCTGTCATTACTATGCCACTCTCCACAGTGTAAAGCAGGGAGAAACTGGGGGATCTGTCATTACTATGCCACTCTCCACAGTGTAAGGCAGGGAGAAACTGGGGGATCTGTCATTACTATGCCACTCTCCACAGTGTAAAGCAGGGAGAAACTGGGGGATCTGTCATTACTATGCCACTCTCCACAGTGTAAAGCAGGGAGAAACTGGGGGATCTGTCATTACTATGCCACTCTCCACAGTGTAAAGCAGGGAGAAACTGGGGGATCTGTCATTACTATGCCACTCTCCACAGTGTAAAGCAGGGAGAAACTGGGGGATCTGTCATTACTATGCCACTCTCCACAGTGTAAGGCAGGGAGAAACGGGGGGATCTGTCATTACTATGCCACTCTCCACAGTGTAAGGCAGGGAGAAACTGGGGGATCTGTCAATACTATGCCACTCTCCACAGTGTAAGGTAGGGAGAAACTGGGGGATCTGTCATTACTATGCCACTCTCCACAGTGTAAAGCAGGGAGAAACTGGGGGATCTGTCAATACTATGTCAATCTCCACAGTGTAAGGCAGGGAGAAACTGGGGGATCTGTCATTACTATGCCACTCCCCACAGTGTAAGGCAGGGAGAAACTGGGGGATCTGTCATTACTATGCCACTCTCCACAGTGTAAGGCAGGGAGAAACTGGGGGATCTGTCATTACTATGCCACTCTCCACAGTGTAAAGCAGGGAGAAACTGGGGGATCTGTCAATACTATGTCAATCTCCACAGTGTAAGGCAGGGAGAAACTGGGGGATCTGTCATTACTATGTCACTCTCCACAGTGTAAGGCAGGGAGAAACTGGGGGATCTGTCATTACTATGCCACTCTCCACAGTGTAAAGCAGGGAGAAACTGGGGGATCTGTCATTACTATGTCACTCTCCACAGTGTAAAGCAGGGAGAAACTGGGGGATCTGACATTACTATGCCACTCTCCACAGTGTAAAGCAGGGAGAAACTGGGGGATCTGACATTACTATGCCACTCTCCACAGTGTAAAGCAGGGAGAAACTGGGGGATCTGTCATTACTATGCCACTCTCCACAGTGTAAAGCAGGGAGAAACTGGGGGATCTGTCATTACTATGCCACTCTCCACAGTGTAAGGCAGGGAGAAACTGGGGGATCTGTCATTACTATGCCACTCTCCACAGTGTAAAGCAGGGAGAAACTGGGGGATCTGTCATTAATATGCCACTCTCCACAGTGTAAGGCAGGGAGAAACTGGGGGATCTGTCATTACTATGCCACTCTCCACAGTGTAAAGCAGGGAGAAACTGGGGGATCTGTCATTACTATGTCACTCTCCACAGTGTAAGGCAGGGAGAAACTGGGGGATCTGTCATTACTATGCCACTCTCCACAGTGTAAGGCAGGGAGAAACTGGGGGATCTGTCATTACTATGCCACTCTCCACAGTGTAAGGCAGGGAGAAACTGGGGGATCTGTCATTACTATGCCACTCTCCACAGTGTAAAGCAGGGAGAAACTGGGGGATCTGTCATTACTATGCCACTCTCCACAGTGTAAAGCAGGGAGAAACTGGGGGATCTGTTATTACTATGCCACTATCCACAGTGTAAAGCAGGGAGAAACTGGGGGATCTGTCATTACTATGCCACTCTCCACAGTGTAAAGCAGGGAGAAACTGGGGGATCTGTCATTACTATGCCACTCTCCACAGTGTAAGGCAGGGAGAAACTGGGGGATCTGTCATTACTATGCCACTCTCCACAGTGTAAGGCAGGGAGAAACTGGGGGATCTGTCATTACTATGCCACTCTCCACAGTGTAAAGCAGGGAGAAACTGGGGGATCTGTCATTACTATGCCACTCTCCACAGTGTAAAGCAGGGAGAAACTGGGGGATCTGTCATTACTATGTCACTCTCCACAGTGTAAAGCAGGGAGAAACTGGGGGATCTGTCAATACTATGTCACTCTCCACAGAGTAAAGCAGGGAGAAACTGGGGGATCTGTCAATACTATGTCACTCTCCACAGTGTAAGGCAGGGAGAAACTGGGGGATCTGTCATTACTATGCCACTCTCCACAGTGTAAGGCAGGGATAAACTGGGGGATCTGTCATTACTATGTCACTCTCCACAGTGTAAAGCAGGGAGAAACTGGGGGATCTGTCAATACTATGTCACTCTCCACAGTGTAAGGCAGGGAGAAACTGGGGGATCTGTCATTACTATGCCACTCTCCACAGTGTAAGGCAGGGAGAAACTGGGGGATCTGTCATTACTATGCCACTCTCCACAGTGTAAGGCAGGGAGAAACTGGGGGATCTGTCATTACTATGCCACTCTCCACAGTGTAAGGCAGGGATAAACTGGGGGATCTGTCATTACTATGTCACTCTCCACAGTGTAAAGGCAGGGAGAAACTGGGGGATCTGTCATTACTATGCCACTCTCCACAGTGTAAGGCAGGGAGAAACTGGGGGATCTGTCATTACTATGCCACTCTCCACAGTGTAAGGCAGGGATAAACTGGGGGATCTGTCATTACTATGTCACTCTCCACAGTGTAAAGCAGGGAGAAACTGGGGGATCTGTCAATACTATGTCACTCTCCACAGTGTAAGGCAGGGAGAAACTGGGGGATCTGTCATTACTATGCCACTCTCCACAGTGTAAGGCAGGGAGAAACTGGGGGATCTGTCATTACTATGCCACTCTCCACAGTGTAAAGCAGGGAGAAACTGGGGGATCTGTCATTACTATGTCACTCTTCACAGTGTAAAGCAGGGAGAAACTGGGGGATCTGTCATTACTATGCCACTCTCCACAGTGTAAAGCAGGGAGAAACTGGGGGATCTGTCATTACTATGCCACTCTCCACAGTGTAAGGCAGGGAGAAACTGGGGGATCTGTCATTACTATGCCACTCTCCACAGTGTAAAGCAGGGAGAAACTGGGGGATCTGTCATTACTATGCCACTCTCCACAGTGTAAGGCAGGGAGAAACTGGGGGATCTGTCATTACTATGCCACTCTCCACAGTGTAAAGCAGGGAGAAACTGGGGGATCTGTCATTACTATGCCACTCTCCACAGTGTAAAGCAGGGAGAAACTGGGGGATCTGTCATTACTATGCCACTCTCCACAGTGTAAAGCAGGGAGAAACTGGGGGATCTGTCATTACTATGCCACTCTCCACAGTGTAAGGCAGGGAGAAACTGGGGGATCTGTCATTACTATGCCACTCTCCACAGTGTAAGGCAGGGAGAAACTGGGGGATCTGTCATTACTATGCCACTCTCCACAGTGTAAAGCAGGGAGAAACTGGGGGATCTGTCATTACTATGCCACTCTCCACAGTGTAAAGCAGGGAGAAACTGGGGGATCTGTCATTACTATGCCACTCTCCATAGGTGTAAAGCAGGGAGAAACTGGGGGATCTGTCATTACTATGCCACTCTCCACAGTGTAAGGCAGGGAGAAACTGGGGGATCTGTCATTACTATGCCACTCTCCATAGGTGTAAAGCAGGGAGAAACTGGGGCTGTAATGATAAAAAGTTAATACTGGTAAAAACGGTCTTTATTTGATCCCGTTTGTAAATTTACGTTCTAACTGTATAGGTGTGTGCTTAGTTGAGGGTCTTGAATTTGAGTGATAGACTTAAAGTGGACCACTGAAGACTGTCATTCTAAATGTGGGTTGTATAACATTTATAGTCGGGGTTATATTTTACCATGTTATCAGAAGTCAAATGTTTAAGCGCCTCACTACATATGGCTTTCTGGACGATACAGTACAATTGACTAGAGAATGTTTTAGTATGTTTTTAACTATGTCAGTGGACTAGCAGTAGTGACTAACGTGTTATGGATTAGATAGAATGATTCATTGTGCAACATGTATTTGTAGCCGGAGGCTAAGTACATACGGGGATATAATGTCTGCATAAGAGGGTGCCAAATGAGAGGTGACCATTGCTATACATTCATACCGCAGGGTAAGTTTACTATTGTAGTGGAAAATCTGAGCTCAGTGGTGATTGGAATCCGTTTGGATGGGTTCAGTCAGAATCCGTTTGGATGGGTTCAGTCAGAATCCGTTTGGATGGGTTCAGTCAGAATCCGTTTGGATGGGTTCAGTCAGAATCCGTTTGGATGGGTTCAGTCAGAATCCGTTTGGATGGGTTCAGTCAGAATCCGTTTGGATGGGTTCAGTCAGAATCCGTTTGGATGGGTTCAGTCAGAATCCGTTTGGATGGGTTCAGTCAGAATCCGTTTGGATGGGTTCAGTTTATGGCTTACTTATTTTTTATTTATTTTTACATTAATGCTGATTAGACCTTGTGTTAAGAAATTGTGCAGCAAAGCCATTGAGACTATTCTTGCCATGTCATTACTGACCCCTGAAGGAGACACCTCAGAACCCTGTTACCTGATGTATTGCCATGCCATTACTGACCCCTGAAGGAGACACCTCAGAACCCTGTTTACCTGATGTATTACCATGCCATTACTGACCCCTGAAGGAGACACCTCAGAACCCTGTTTACCTGATGTATTACCATGCCATTACTGACCCCTGAAGGAGACACCTCAGAACCCTGTTACCTGATGTATTACCATGCCATTACTGACCCCTGAAGGAGACTCCTCAGAACCCTGTTTACCTGATGTATTACCATGCCATTACTGACCCCTGAAGGAGACACCTCAGAACCCTGTTACCTGATGTATTACCATGCCATTACTGACCCCTGAAGGAGACACCTCAGAACCCTGTTTACCTGATGTATTACCATGCCATTACTAACCCCTGAAGGAGACTCCTCAGAACCCTGTTTACCTGATGTATTACCATGCCATTACTAACCCCTGAAGGAGACTCCTCAGAACCCTGTTACCTGATGTATTACCATGCCATTACTGACCCCTGAAGGAGACACCTCAGAACCCTGTTTACCTGATGTATTACCATGCCATTACTGACCCCTGAAGGAGACACCTCAGAACCCTGTTTACCTGATGTATTGCCATGCCATTACTGACCCCTGAAGGAGACGCCTCAGAACCCTGTTTACCTGATGTATTACCATGCCATTACTGACCCCTGAAGGAGACACCTCAGAACCCTGTTACCTGATGTATTGCCCTGCCATTACTGACCCCTGAAGGAGACCCTCAGAACCCTGTTACCTGATGTATTGCCATGCCATTACTGACCCCTGAAGGAGACACCTCAGAACCCTGTTTACCTGATGTATTACCATGCCATTACTGACCCCTGAAGGAGACTCCTCAGAACCCTGTTTACCTGATGTATTACCATGCCATTACTAACCCCTGAAGGAGACGCCTCAGAACCCTGTTTACCTGATGTATTACCATGCCATTACTGACCCCTGAAGGAGACACCTCAGAACCCTGTTACCTGATGTATTGCCATGCCATTACTGACCCCTGAAGGAGACTCCTCAGAACCCTGTTTACCTGATGTATTACCATGCCATTACTAACCCCTGAAGGAGACTCCTCAGAACCCTGTTACCTGATGTATTACCATGCCATTACTGACCCCTGAAGGAGACACCTCAGAACCCTGTTTACCTGATGTATTACCATGCCATTACTGACCCCTGAAGGAGACACCTCAGAACCCTGTTTACCTGATGTATTGCCATGCCATTACTGACCCCTGAAGGAGACGCCTCAGAACCCTGTTTACCTGATGTATTACCATGCCATTACTGACCCCTGAAGGAGACACCTCAGAACCCTGTTACCTGATGTATTGCCCTGCCATTACTGACCCCTGAAGGAGACACCTCAGAACCCTGTTAACCTGATGTATTGCCATGCCATTACTGACCCCTGAAGGAGACACCTCAGAACCCTGTTTACCTGATGTATTGCCATGCCATTACTGACCCCTGAAGGAGACGCCTCAGAACCCTGTTAACCTCTAATTCCTCCCAAACCCGGATCCGGGAGCACCCCCCACAGTAAAAAAGCTGACTAGCATAGCCTAGCATAGCGTCACAAGTAAATACTAGCATCTAAATATCATTAAATCACAAGTCCAAGACACCAGATGAAAGATACACATCTTGTGAATCCAGCCATCATTTCTGATTTTTTAAATGTTTTACAGGGAAGACACAATATGTAAATCTATTAGCTAACCACGTTAGCAAAAGACACAATTTTTTTACTCCACCAGTTTTTTACTCCATCAGTAGCTATCACAAATTCGACCAAATAAAGATATAAATAGCCACTAACCAAGAAAAAACTTCATCAGTTGACAGTCTGATAACATATTTATTGTATAGCATATGTTTTGTTAGAAAAATTTGCATATTTCAGGTATAAATCATAGTTTACCATTGCAGCCACTAGCACAAAACTCACCAAAGCGACTAGAATAACTACAGAGAGCAACGTGTATTACCTAATTACTCATCATAAAACATTTCTTAAAAATACACAGCGTACAGCAATTGAAAGACACAGATCTTGTGAATCCAGACAATATTTCAGATTTTCTAAGTGTTTTACAGCGAAAACACAATATAACGTTATATTAGCTTACCACAATAGCAAACATCACAACAGCATTGATTCAAGCAAAAACATAGCGATTAGTATAAGTCACCAAAAGATATAAATTTTTTCACTAACCTTCTCAGAATTCTTCAGATGACAGTCCTATAACATCATATTACACAATGCATATAGAGTTTGTTCGAAAATGTGCATATTTAGCGGCACAAATCGTGGTTATACAATGAGAATAGTGGCCAAAACTTAGAGCAATCTGTCCGGCGCCATCTTGGAGAAGCACCTATTCTAATCGAAAACTATTCATAAACTTGACTAAAAAATACAAGTTGGACAGCTAATGAAAGATAAATTAGTTCTTAATGCAATCGCTGTGTTAGATTTTTAAAATTAACGTTACTAGACATACAGTGTGCGTTACAGCCAGACCAGTGCCTGCAAAAATGGCGACCAAACACTTTTACATTTTTCCACATAAATACGGAATAACATCATAAATAGCTCTTACTTTTGGACGAGCTTCCATCAGAATCTTGGGCAAGGTGTCCTTTGTCCAAAAGAATCGTTGCTTAGTTGTAAAACGTCGTCTTCAACTTCGGAATTAGCAGCTAACAATAGCTATGTGGCCACAACATGCCCAAATCCCCAAAACGCAATACTAAGGAAATTCCGAAAATAGCAATATACTCGCATAAACTGATATAACTCGGTTTAAAATAACTTCGTTATGATGTTTCTAACACCTATATCGAATTAAATTACAGACGGATACATCTAAGGCCGATAACTGAGCGTTCCAAAATTTCATCCTGAGGTCTTGCTTCGCAAGACAAAAAGAGAGGTCCCTTCGTTCCTTGGAGCTTTATAAGCTCTGAGATCTACGTAGACACTCCATTCCAATTCTCATTGGTTACTGACATCCAGGGGAAGGCGGGTGCAGTTCATGTCGACCCATAGGATACATACAGAGTTTTAACTTGTTATGGCTGCGGGGGGCGTATTGAAAAACTGGAAAATATGTGCCCATTTTCAAATGGCCTCTTACTCAATTTTTGCTCGTACAATATGCATATTATTATTACTATTGGATAGAAAACACTGTCTAGTTTCTAAAACAGGTTTAATTATTTCTCTAAGTGAAACATAACTCTTTTTACAGCCCATTTTCTATCCGGAAGTGAAATTTCCAAGAAGCTATGTCTCTCTTCAAGATACTCTCTATAAAAGGCCTTGGCACTTAGGACTGTAGAAACACGTCACACGCCTTCCCCTGGGTGTCATGCGGAAGTGAGAGAAGAAATGACTTGATTATCTCTGTCAGGGACTGAAAACAACATCTTGGAGTGAGAAGTGCGCACTTTATTTTTTTTTCTGGGCGCGAAGTAGGAACTGGACTGCGCTCCTGGAAAACCCTCGTTATAGGTGAATATGACCTCCGGCTTCGATTTTATTTGATACATGTCACAATATCATCCTAAAGTATGTTTTTTCAATATACTTTAATTATATTATTGAAATTTATTCTGGACTTTAGACGTGATGCGACGCAAGAATTTTGTCAAGACGGAGAGGTTAGCACGGCATGGCCAGTGTGCCATGCTAATTCAAGAGGGACATCGTTCGTTCTGGGTCCAAATGAAGACGGTTCTGAACAAAGGACCCTTTGGAGAACATTCTGATGGAAAATCAACAAAGATAAGGACCCAATTTGGGATGCTTTTTCATATATCTGTCGAACTGTGCTATCGCTAGCGTTTGACTAGAATCAATGCTGCTGTGTGTTAGCTATTGTAGTAAGCTAATATAACGATATATTGTGTTTTCGCTGTAAAACACTTCAGAAATCGGAAATATTGTCTGTATTCACAAGATCTTTCTCTTTCATTAGCTATCCACCATATATTTTTCTGAAATGTTTTCTGATGTGTAATTAGTAGTTGACGTTGGTGTCTGTATTTTCTCTGGCTACTGCCGTGCGATTTCTGACTGTAGCTATGATGGTAGCAGTAATGTAAAACTGATTTATAGCTAAAATATGCAATTTTTTTGAACAAAACATAGATTTATTGTGTAACATGTTATAGGACTGTCATCTGAGGTAGTTTTTTCTAGGTTATTTAGGTTGGTTCTAGGTTAGTTAGGTTGGCTTGTGCATGCTACTTGGATCCTACTTGTGCTGTGAAAAATGTCTGTCTCTTTTTTATTTGGTGGTGAGCTAACATAAATATATGTGGTGTTTTCTCTGTAAAACATTTAAAAAATCGGACATGTTGGCTGGATTGACAATATGTTTATCTTTCAAATGCTGTATTGGACTTGTTAATGTGTGAAAGTTAAATATTTTAAAAAAATAGATTTTGAATTTCGCGCCCTGCATTTGAGCTGGATGTTGTCATAGGTGTACCGGTGTCGGGCTGCAGCCATAACAGGTTAAACTGATCTGAGAACAGAGCCTCGTTTTCAGACCTTCGCAGTTCCTGTCATGATTTTCGCTGCAGAACGAGTTCTGTTTCACCCACAGACATAATTCAAACGGTTTTAGAAACTAGAGATTGTTTTCTATCCAATAGTAATAATAATATGCATATTGTACGAGCAAGAATTGAGTACGAGGCAGTTTAATTTGGGAACGCTAAATGTCCAAGTTGAAACAGCACCCCCTATAGTGACAAAAGGTTAACCTGTTGTATTTCCTGTCTGATGAAGACGATGATAATCCATAACACCGAGGTAAAACATTGAGTTAATGGTGCAGCATGTCCATAGGCCATGCTCACGGTGGGGTTATGTGAATGGTGCTCCCAAGGTGGAGTTAAGGGCCTATCGTCATGGTGACTCTGTGGCAATATGGACAGTCTCAACAGAGCTATGGCCTAGTGTGTGGTGATACAGTCATGGTGACTCTGTGGTAATATGGACAGTCTCAACAGAGCTATGGTCTAGTGTGGTGATACAGTCATGGTGACTCTGTGGCAATATGGACCGTCTCAACAGAGCTAGAGCCTTGTGTGTGGTGATACAGTCATGGTGACTCTGTGGCAATATGGACCGTCTCAACAGAGCTATTAGATTGTTGAGATGCACTCATTGTCCTGAATGATTAGTGTCCTGTTCTCTCAGTATCATACAGTAGTAACAACATAGAATGATTAGTGTTCTGTTCTCTCAGCATCAAACAGTAGTAACAACATAGAATGAGTGATAACAACAGAGTTCTATATAAAGAGGAAGAAATCAGAGAGGGGATGAAGTCCAGGTGTGTCTGATAAATAGGAGCAGGTGAGTAATGTAGGTTGCCAGGTGTGTGTAATGATGAGGAGCAGGTGTGTAATGAAGGTTGCCAGGTGTGTGTAATGATGAGGAGCAGGTGAGTAATGAAGGTTGCCAGGTGTGTGTAATGATGAGGAGCAGGTGTGAGTAATGAAGGTTGCCAGGTGTGTGTAATGATGAGGAGCAGGTGTCAGTAATGAAGGTTGCCAGGTGTGTGTAATGATGAGGAGCAGGTGTGAGTAATGTAGGTTGCCAGGTGTGTGTAATGATGAGGAGCAGGTGTGAGTAATGAAGGTTGCCAGGTGTGTGTAATGATGAGGAGCAGGTGTGAGTAATGTAGGTTGCCAGGTGTGTCTAATGATGAGGAGCAGGTGTGAGTAATGAAGGTTGCCAGGTGTGTGTAAAGAGGTTGCCAGGACCGGTGGTTAGTAGACTGGCGACATCGAGCACCAGACAGGGAGGGTAGAAGTGACATAAAGCCTTCCCTAAACTGAATAAGACCCATTTCTATGTACTGAACACAACCCCTATTAATATTAAAACATTTCCACCTCTCTTCTTCCATCTATTACTGTACTGTCATATTGTGATCAGTATTAAAACATTTACACCTCTCTTCTTCCATCTATTACTGTACTGTCATATTGTGATCAATATTAAAACTTGTTTGGGCTGCAATCCCGACACAGGTACACTTATGACAACATCCAGCTCAAGTGCAAGGCGCGAAATTCAAAATCTAGTTTGTTAAAATATTTAACTTTCACACATTAACAAGTCCAATACAGCATATGAAAGGTAGACATCTTGTGAATCAAGCCAACATGTCCGATTTTTAAAATGTTTTACAGGGAAGACAAAATATGTAAATCTATTAGCTAACCACGTCAGCAAAAGAGAGCACTTTTCTAACTCCATCAGTTTTTTACTCCGTCACTAGCTATCACTAATTCGACCAAATAAAGATATATATAGCCACTAACCAAGAAACAACTTCATAAGATGACAGTCTGATAACATATTTATTGTATAGCATATGTTTTTTTAGAAAAATGTGCATATTTCAGGTATAAATCATAAATTACATTTCAGCTACAATCAGAAATTGCACCGAAAGCAGCCATAACATTTACAGACACCAACGTCAAATACCTAATTACTCATCATAAAACATTTCTGAAAAATACATACTGTGCAGCAATTGAAAGACAGGCATCTTGTGATTCCAGACAATATTTCCGATTTATTAAATGTTTTACAGCGAAAACAAAATGTAGCGCTATATTAGCATAGCCACAATAGCCAGAAACACTTGGGCGCCCACGACCACATGCACGACAGATATATGAAATAACATTATAAATTGGGTCTTACTTTTGCTGATCTTTCATCAGAATGTTGATCAAGGTGTCCTTTGTCCAGATGAGTCGTTGTTTGGATTCAGAATGGCAACTTTCCCTCTTCATTTAGCATGGGTACTAGTCGAGTGGCACGGATCTGTCCAACGTAAAAAAAGTCAGAGAACGGAACACGGCAAAACTCCCGAAAAAATTCAAATAACCTGATTAAACTATATTGAAAAAACATACATTACGATGATATGGTGACATTTATCAAATAAAAACCGAGCCGGAGATAGTTGTCGTCCGAAACGGCAGCAAAACAGAACGCAATCTCACTTCCAAGTCGCGCGCTTCAGAGTTCCGGAAGTGGACGGTCACGTCAAAGAAATAGCTTTTATTCCACCTCAGAACAAGATGAACACAAAATTCCTTCTCTCACATCCTCTTGACACCCAGAGGAAGGCGTATGAAGTGTACGTAGGGTCCTACGTATCATGACCATGTATAGGTATAACGTTGAAGATAGCAATAGATTTCTGACATTCTACTTCCTGGTCAGGGAAAGTGCTGCCAAATGACTTCTGTTCCACTCAGAGAAAAAATTCAAACGGTTTTAGAAACTAGAGATTGTTTTCTATCCAATAGTAATAATAATATGCATATTGTACGAGCAAGAATTGAGTACGAGGCCGTTTGAAATGGGCACCTTTTATCTGGCTACTCAATACTTTCCCTGCAGCCATAACAGATTATTAACTGGTTAGGACAGCTCATGAGGTTATTATCCAGATACCTGCTGGTACCTCTTAACTGGTTAGGACAGCTCATGAGGTTATTATACCTGCTGGTACCTCTTAACTGGTAAAACATTTCCACCTCTCTTCTTCCATCTATTACTGTCCTGTTATATTGTGATCAATATTAAAACATTTCCACCTCTCTTCTTCCATCTATTACTGTCCTGTTATATTGTGATCAATATTAAAACATTTCCACCTCTCTTCTCCCATCTATTACTGTCCTGTTATATTGTGATCAATATTAAAACATTTCCACCTCTCTTCTTCCATCTATTACTGTCCTGTTATATTGTGATCAATATTAAAACATTTCCACCTCTCTTCTCCCATCTATTACTGTACTGCCATATTGTGATCAATATTAAAACATTTCCACCTCTCTTCTTCCATCTATTACTGTCCTGTTATATTGTGATCAATATTAAAACATTTCCACCTCTCTTCTTCCATATATTACTGTACTGCCATGTTGTGATCAATATTAAAACATTTCCACATTTTTTTTCTCCATCTATTACTGTCCTGTCATATTGTGATCAATATTAAAACATTTCCACCTCTATTCTTCCATCTATTACTGTCCTGTCATATTGTGATCAATATTAAGACATTTCCACCTCTCTTCTTCCATCTATTACTGTTCTGTCATATTGTGATCAATATTAAAACATTTCCACCTCTCTTCCATCTTTTACTGTACTGTCATATTGTGATCAATATTAAAACATTTCCACCTCTCTTCTTCCATCTATTACTGTACTGTCATATTGTGATCAGTATTAAAACATTTCCACCTCTCTTCTTCCATCTATTACTGTACTGTCATATTGTGATCAATATTAAAACATTTCCACCTCTCTTCTTCCATCTGGTTGATGATCCTTTATTAGTCACATCTGTCACATGTACATTTCATTCAGTTGAATTGAGTTTACACAGAAACAAGATTGTTGTGTCAAGAATTTGACAAATAAACATTCTACAATATTTACAAACACCAAGTAGCCCAATAACAACAAGATCAATGATTTCTAAATGAAACCAGTTTATTAATGAAACCAGTTTCTACAACACAGTGAGGTGATTCATTATATTAATGAAACCAGTTTCTACAACACAGTGAGGTGATTCATTATATTAATGAAAACAGTTTTAACAACACAGTGTGGTGATTCATTATATTAATGAAACCAGTTTTAACAACACAGTGTGGTGATTCATTATATTAATGAAACCAGTTTTAACAACACAGTGTGGTGATTCATTATATTAATGAAACCAGTTTCTACAACACAGTGTGGTGATTCATTATATTAATGAAACCAGTTTCTACAACACAGTGAGGTGATTCATTATATTAATGAAACCAGTTTCTACAACACAGTGTGGTGATTCATTATATTAATGAAACCAGTTTTAACAACACAGTGTGGTGATTCATTATATTAATGAAACCAGTTTTAACAACACAGTGTGGTGATTCATTATATTAATGAAACCAGTTTTAACAACACAGTGTGGTGATTCATTATATTAATGAAACCAGTTTTAACAACACAGTGTGGTGATTCATTATATTAATGAAACCAGTTTCTACAACACAGTGAGGTGATTCATTATATTAATGAAACCAGTTTCTACAACACAGTGTGGTGATTCATTATATTAATGAAACCAGTTTCTACAACACAGTGTGGTGATTCATTATATTAATGGAACCAGTTTTAACAACACAGTGAGGTGATTCATTATATTAATGAAACCAGTTTCTACAACACAGTGAGGTGATTCATTATATTAATGAAACCAGTTTTAACAACAGTGTGGTGATTCATTATATTAATGAAACCAGTTTCTACAACACAGTGTGGTGATTCATTATATTAATGAAACCAGTTTCTACAACACAGTGTGGTGATTCATTATATTAATGAAACCAGTTTTAACAACACAGTGTGGTGATTCATTATATTAATGAAACCAGTTTCTACAACACAGTGAGGTGATTCATTATATTAATGAAACCAGTTTCTACAACACAGTGAGGTGATTCATTATGTTAATGAAACCAGTTTCTACAACACAGTGTGGTGATTCATTATATTAATGAAACCAGTTTCTACAACACAGTGAGGTGATTCATTATATTAATGAAACCAGTTTTAACAACACAGTGTGGCGATTCATTATATTAATGAAACCAGTTTTAACAACACAGTGTGGTGATTCATTATATTAATGAAACCAGTTTTAACAACAGTGTGGTGATTCATTATATTAATGAAACCAGTTTTAACAACACAGTGAGGTGATTCATTATATTAATGAAACCAGTTTTAACAACACAGTGAGGTGATTCATTATATTAATGAAACCAGATTCTACAACACAGTGAGGTGATTCATTATATTAATGAAACCAGTTTCTACAACACAGTGAGGTGATTCATTATATTAATGAAACCAGTTTCTACAACACAGTGAGGTGATTCATTATATTAATGAAACCAGTTTTAACAACACAGTGTGGTGATTCATTATATTAATGAAACCAGTTTCTACAACACAGTGAGGTGATTCATTATATTAATGAAACCAGTTTCTACAACACAGTGAGGTGATTCATTATATTAATGAAACCAGTTTTAACAACACAGTGTGGCGAATCATTATATTAATGAAACCAGTTTTAACAACACAGTGTGGTGATTCATTATATTAATGAAACCAGTTTTAACAACAGTGTGGTGATTCATTATATTAATGAAACCAGTTTTAACAACACAGTGAGGTGATTCATTATATTAATGAAACCAGTTTTAACAACACAGTGAGGTGATTCGTTATATTAATGAAACCAGTTTCTACAACACAGTGAGGTGATTCATTATATTAATGAAACCAGTTTCTACAACACAGTAAGGTGATTCATTATATTAATGAAACCAGTTTCTACAACACAGTGAGGTGATTCATTATATTAATGAAACCAGTTTTAACAACACAGTGTGGTGATTCATTATATTAATGAAACCAGTTTCTACAACACAGTGAGGTGATTCATTATATTAATGAAACCAGTTTTAACAACACAGTGTGGTGATTCATTATATTAATGAAACCAGTTTTAACAACACAGTGTGGTGATTCATTATATTAATGAAACCAGTTTTAACAACACAGTGTGGTGATTCATTATATTAATGAAACTAGTTTCTACAACACAGTGTGGTGATTCATTATATTAATGAAACCAGTTTTAACAACACAGTGTGGTGATTCATTCTATTAATGACTATTAACTTAGGTGGTGTATAACCGTGAATATTTAGATATAATAATCACATAATAATCACATTTTAACTCATAACTAGAGAGATATTCTACATTGTTGCTCCAGTGTGTCTTACTGAACATGACCCTGATTAGAGTGAAACATCATGTTGTGTTTGACATAGAGACCACCTGACACAGGGACACTGAGGCGCCAGAACCCCAAAGATGAAACCCTGGATAGAGGGGCTCAGTGAATGTGGAGGTGAATGTGATCAGGTGGGTCAGTGTGTCAGAGGAGGCTCTATAGAAGGACAGAGTGCCGGCTGGCCAGTCCAGATACACTCCTACTCTGTGGGAGCTGAAGGAGGAGACGTCTATGGTAGTGGAATTATTATTGTGCCTGGCATAGTAAAGGTTGTCAGAGCAGAACAGACTCCAGGACTTGTCATTCCTTCCAATATAACAGTCCTCACCCCTTCCTCTCCTCCTTATTCCTTTATATGTCACTCCTATACCAGCCCCCATTATCCCACTCCACTCTACCTCCCAGTAACAGCGCCCAGTCAGACCCTCTCTACACAGCACCTGTCTACAGACCTCAAATCTCTCTGGGTGATCAGGATACGGCTGCTCCTCTCTCCTCCATGTCACCTTTCTGTTCTCCTCAGACAGAGAGAGGAGTCTGTTTACTGTGTTTAGGTCCAGTGTGAGATCACAGACATCTGATGGATGAAACCAGACACAATATTAGAAATCATCATCATTCACATTAGAATGTTAACTCACTTTTCACTAATTCATTTAATGTAGATGTTTCTAGGTATCAAAAGCAGAAGTTAAGGTAACTTGAGACTTGTTGAACGATCATATGTTATACTGTATGGTAAAATAAAACACACTTATTCCCATTAATTACACATACACATTTCTAATGTAACACGAACGCGCCACACACATACACAGACACACACATTGTCAAAGCAACTCTTTGTAAACTTTGGTGTCCCTGATTTCTGCTTCTGTAGAACTACAGCTGATATTTAATATGACCAAGTAAGTAATGATGGTGGTCTTTGACTTTGACTTAACTTGAATTAAGACTTATTCTTAGTCATATTCTTCACAGCAGTCAACACTCACATTTTCTAAGCCCAGGTTTCATTCTGTTCTCTCCACCATGTTCCACACTGTAGCGGTAAGCAGAAGAACAGACAGTCATTGAGGGATACACCTGAACTCTCACACACACACACACACACACACACACACACACACACACACACACACACACACACACACACACACACACACACACACACACACACACACACACACACACACACACACACACACACACACACACACACACACACACACACACACACACACACACACACACACACACACACACACACACACACACACACACACACACACACATTGGGGACACACACGCATACACTGGACACACACACACACTGGAAACACACAAACACAGGACACACACACATACATAGGACACACACACACACACTGGACCCACACACACCGGATACACACATACTGGACACTCATACATACACAAACACACAGTCAGCATATAACTTTGTCCAAGTGGTGGTAAGAATGTTTGTCTTAACTAGCCTGATAAGTCAAACATGTCTGATATGAACATGAACATAAACCCTCTACATACTTGAGTTTCTCCAGTCTGCAGTGTGGATCCTCCAGTCCAGCAGAGAGCAGTCTGACTCCTGAGTCTCCTGGGTGATTGTAGCTCAGGTCCAGCTCTCTCAGGTGTGAGGGGTTTGACCTCAGAGCTGAGGCCAGAGAAGCACAGCCTTCCTCTGTGACTAGACAGCCTGACAGCCTGCAAAGAGTTAAATCATATTAAAATCACACTGCTATTCTTTGGTGGTGAAAATAGTGGCAGTACATTTTTCAACATATTCATGTCACACCCTGATCTGTTTCACCTGTCTTGTGATTGTCTCCACGACTCCACTCCACAAACGGTAAGCTTCACTGTCCAAACACATATGGTGTGAACTATGTGTGCCTGGTAAACACATGTGGATCTGGTGAACAGTTATCACTTGTTGACCAACTACAGGAATACTGACCTCAGAGTCTCCAGTTTACAGTGGGGATTCCCCAGTCCAGCAGAGAGCAGCTTCACTCCTGAATCCTTCAGGTCATTGTTACTCAGGTCCAGCTCTCTCAGGTGTGAGGGGTTTGAACTGAGAACTGAGGCCAGAGAATCACAGCCTTCCTCTGTGACTCCACAGTCTGACAGCCTGACAAAGAGATCATCATGATTTCACAAACACACTGTTCATTTAACACCAGTAGTATAGAAGGACAATGGCAGATACATTTAGTATATGCTCTCAAACAACATATAGATTCATCTTCCATCTGCTGGAATTGTATGGTCATATTATTATACTAATCTGAACACCAATGCACTGATTCAATATGTTGTTCAATATAATATTATATACATTTTAGAATACATTTTTTTCTCTAAACTTAATTCTGCTTCCTGATGATTAGATCTTAAATGTCATTGTATTTACTCACAGAACAGCTCTGGAGCCTTTGACCACTGGCAGCAGCCTCAGAAGACCTTCCTCTGATCTGGCGTATTTCTTCAGGTCAAACACATCCAGCTCCTTTTCTGAAGTCAGCAACACAAAGACCAGAGCTGACCACTGTGCAGTTGACAGTTCTTCACTGGAGACACTTCTGGCGCTCAGGTATCTTTGGATCTCCTCCACTAGAGAATGGTCATTCAGTTCATTCAGACAGTGGAACAGATTGATGCTCCTCTCTGGAGAGGGATTCTCCCTGATCTTCTCCTTGATGTACTTGACTGTTTCTTCATGGGTCTGTGAGCTGCTTCTTGTCTTTGTCAGTAGACCTCGTAAGTGCTTCTGATTGGACTCCAGTGAGAGGCCCAGAAGGAAGCGGAGGAAAAGGTCCAGGTTTCCCGTCTCACTTTGTAAGGATTTATCCACAGCACTCTTGTAGAAAGTAACTTCAGGCTTGTCTCTGAACAGCAAAAACATGTAGTTGAACATTGATTGAGGTTCTGGCTCGTCTTTGGTTTGCAGGTTGTCCATTAGATTCTCATTGTTGTTGATGAATGAGAGGAACACATATAGAGCAGCCAGAAACTCCTGAATGCTCAGATGCACGAAGCAGTACACCTTGTCCTGGTACAGCCCACATTCCTCTTTAAAGAGCTGTGTGCACAATCCTGAGTACACTGAGGCTTCATTGACATCAATGCTAGCCTCTTTCAGGTCTTCTTCATAGAAAATCAGATTGCCATTCACAAGTTGTTGAAAAGCCAGTTTTCCCAGTGACAGAATGCTCTCTTTATTCCAGTGTGGACCTGTCTCTTCTTTACCAAGATACTTTTCATTCTTCTGTTTTGTAAGAAACACCACAAGGTGTGTGTACATCTCAGTCAGAGTCTTGGGCATCCCTTCTCTCTTATGTTTCAGCAGGTGTTCAAGGACTGTTGCAGAAATCCAACAGAAGACTGGAATGTGGCACATGATGTGGAGGCTCCTTGATGTCTTTATGTGTGAGAAGATCCTGCTGGCCATGTCCTCATCACTGAATCTCTTCCTGAAGTACTCCTCCTTCTGTGGGTCATTGAACCCTCGCACCTCTGTCACCTGGTCAACACACCCTGAAGGGATCTTATTGGCTGCTGCAGGTCGGGTAGTTATCCAGAGGAGAGCAGAGGGAAGCAGATTTCCCTTGATGAGATTTGTCAGCAGAACATCCACTGAGGTTGACTCTGTGACGTCCCAACAGATCTTGTTCTTCTGGAAGTCTAGGGGCAGTCGGCACTCATCCAGAACATCAAAGATTAACAGAACTTTGTACTTGTTGTAGTTGGAGATTCTTGATTGTTTGGTTTCCATTGAAAAGTGATTAAGAAGTTCAATGAAAGTGTGTTTTTCACCTTTCATCAAATTCAGCTCCCGAAAAGGGAATGAAAATACAAATTGGACATCCTGATTTGCTTTTCCTTCAGCCCAGTCCAGAATGAACTTCTGCACAGAGACTGTTTTTCCAATGCCAGCAACTCCCTTTGTCAGCACAGTTCTGATAAGTTTGTCTTGTCCAGTAAAGGGTTTGAAGATGTCGTTACATTTGATTGCAGTCTCTGGTCTTGCTTGTTTCCTGGTTGTTGTCTCAATCTGTCTCAGCTCATGTTCATTATTGACCTCTCCTGTTCCACCCTCTGTGATGTAGAGCTCTGTGTAGATCTTATTGAGAAGTGTTGGGTTTCCTTGTTTAGCGATCCCCTCAAATACACATTGAAACTTCTTCTTTAGATTAGATTTGAGTTCACGTTGGCAAATCACAGCAGGATCATCTGAATCTAGAAATAACACAGAGGATATTAATATTACGTCTGTTGTAATGCCTACAGTATTGTAGGACTGTTATAAAGTTTTAAATTATATTATTTTCTTATCTTAATTGACTTCATAATGTGTTTTTTTTCATAATGCATTACAGACTGGTGTGACTGATTATATTATTATTGGTATTATTGATGGTGTTATTAATGTTGTCTCTCTCTCTCTGTAAATTAATCAACACAACACATCCCTGCTGCTACTTGATGAGGTCACTAGGTGTTGTGTTAAGGCTGCTACAATGTCATTGAGTTACACAGCTACTTTAGCTGTACTTTAGCTACAGCTTTTTAAATGTTATAAAACAGCATTCAACATGAGGCAGACAGATCTTACATTTCTCCAGTGTGTCAGCAAGCTCCTTCTGGTTCATTTTCCTCAGGACGTGCAGTGTGATCTTCAGAGCCCCCTCTCTGGCACTGCTCTCCTGCTTCTCATCTTCAGCATCCACCACTTCCTGCTTCTGACTCTCAAAGCCTTCTGGGAGTTCTGGACTCAGAATCCTCTTGAACATCTTCAGCTCGTTCTTCACAAATGTCATAATTTTCTCTTCAAGCAACTGAAATAAATCAAGTAAATAAGTTTAGCAATAGAATAAATAGTTTTTCATTAACACAATATTAATGAATGATTGACAGACCAACTTTACTTGAGGTAAACAAAAACAAATGTACATAACAGGACCACATACACTGAATATGGAGGCCAGGTCTGTTTGATGACTCTGGGAAGACTGACCACTGAGAATCTCTGACTCTGATCTCTCCTGTTGGTTTCTGTGGACAAAACATGTGATTACATCTCCTCATCCAGGGAGTACACACACACACACACACACACACACACACACACACACACACACACACACACACACACACACACACACACACACACACACACCACACACACACACACACACACACACACACACACACACACACACACACACACACACACACACACACACACACACACACACACAGGGGGGAACGTTGTGTTTGTTTAATATTGTTTAAGGACTATGAAATGGATAAAAGGACTAGCCTATAGATTATGAAAACAACCAAAATAATTGATTGGGGATCATATTTAGGCAGCCAAATCCTCATTGTGCTTTGTGGGATCTTGTCTACAGATAGTTGCCACACCAATAGCTTCATGTTTTGTTTGTGCTTGTTTGTTTTGTTTTGGTGAGTTTCTATTAATTAAAATATATGGGACTCTGCCGTGCCTTGGTCAACCCATTATGATGATCGTGAAATAGAGACAGTGTCACGCCCTGGCCTTAGTATTCTTTGTTTTCTTAATTATTTTGGTTAGGTCAGGGTGTGACATGGGGAATGTATGTGGTTTTTGTAGTGTCTAGGGTGGTTGTAAGGTTTAGGGGGTTTATTAGAGTAGTTGGGTTTATGTTTAGTATAGTAGTCTAGCTGTGTCTATGGTTGAGTGTAGGTATCTAGGAAAGTCTATGGTTGCCTGAATTGGGTCTCAATTAGAGATGGTTATTGTTGTCTCTGATTGGGAGCCATATTTAAGGCAACCATAGGCTTTAGTGGGGAATTGTCTATGTCGAACGTAAGTAGTTTGTAGCGTCACGGTCGTTTGTTGTTTTTTTGTTTAAGTGTTTCGTTTCATGTTCATCTTCGTCGTTATAATAAAAGAAGATGGCTTATTTTCCACATGCTGCGTTTTGGTCCGTCTCTCCTCCACACGATCGTGACAGACAGTTGTTTAACTCACTGACCAGGACCCATGAGTTCTTCTTACCTTTGTTCAGTAGAAAAGTCTCCCTCTCTAAAGTATAGAGGAGGATCCATAGACCAGTCACTCTTCATGGACACACAGCTGGGAACAGGGGAGGCTGGTCTCTCCTGCTTGATTGGGCTTCAACACAACAGAGACAAACATTACATCTCTCATCTACTCTGAGCTCAGATGGGGAAACAGAAGAACAGTTTCATTCCAAAACGATATCTATTTTGAGAAACTTTCATAAATAAACTTTTTTTGTGTTAAAGTAATTTAAATGTTGAAAGATAATGATGAAATAATTCCACTCTGAAACCTTATAACTGTGTGAAATTGATCAGAATTATACAATTATTATCTGATGGTTTTGTTTAGGTTCATTCAGTAAAATTATATATCTGTACAATATTTATAGTATCTTAAACACAGACTGTCTGAGCAATATTCGGTGCCGACCTTGGGTCCTCTGAGAGATTTGGGAGAGGGCAGGGAGTGCTTCTCACAGTCTCCCTAATCTTTGTCGGCTGGGTAGTGATACAGTATGTGTGTAGGATACCTACTGTTTGTGTGTGTAAGGAGCCAGTATAAAATGAAAGGTTTTGTACAACGGACGAGCGCTCTCGTGAATAAACATTTTGACTATCATAGCTGGGCCTCTGTCTGTTTCTTTCAACCAATATCTTACAAATGCTGGGTTGCAGAACGAGTAGTTTAATTGAAGTTCACTTTAAGAATATTGAGAACAAAATTCTCGTGACATATTTTATTGTTGAAAGAAATGATGAAATAGATTGGTGTGTTTTTTCACTATCTAATCATGGGTTGTCCAATGACAGACATGTATTTGTTTAAAATGTATCATTTGGTGTTTTCATTTCAGAGAGTCAAATGTTTTTTTTCAAAAATATATACGTATATCTGACTCACTCTCAGAGAAATCAGTAGTACTGCTAGGTTTTACACAGTAATAATATATATCTGCCTCACTCTCAGAGAAATCAGTAGTACTGCTAGGTTTTACTCAGTAATAATATATATCTCTCAGAGATGAGGCTATAAGGAGTACCAGTACTGAGTCAATGTGCCGGGGTACCAGGTAGTTGAGGTAATAATGAGACTATAAGGAGTACCAGTACTGAGTCAATGTGCAGGGGTACCAGGTAGTTGAGGTAATAATGAGACTATAAGGAGTACCAGTACTGAGTCAATGTGCAGGGGTACCAGGTAGTTGAGGTAATAATGAAGCTATAAGGAGTACCAGTACTGAGTCAATGTGCAGGGGTACCAGGTAGTTGAGGTAATAATGAGACTATAAGGCGTAACAGTACTGAGTCAATATGCAGGGTACCAGGTAGTTGAGGTAATAATGAGACTATAAGGAGTACCAGTACTGAGTCAATGTGCAGGGTACCAGGTAGTTGAGGTAATAATGCGACTATAAGGAGTACCAGTACTGAGTCAATGTGCAGGGGTACCAGGTAGTTGAGGTAATAATGAGGCTATAAGGAGAACCAGTACTGAGTCAATGTGCAGGGTACCAGGTAGTTGAGGTAATAATGAGACTATAAGGAGTACCAGTACTGAGTCAATGTGCAGGGTACCAGGTAGTTGAGGTAATAATGAGACTATAAGGAGTACCAGTACTGAGTCAATGTGCAGGGGTACCAGGTAGTTGAGGTAATAATGAGACTATAAGGAGTACCAGTACTGAGTCAATGTGCAGGGTACCAGGTAGTTGAGGTAATAATGAGACTATAAGGAGTACCAGTACTGAGTCAATGTGCAGGGTACCAGGTAGTTCAGGTAATAATGAGACTATAAGGAGTACCAGTACTGAGTCAATGTGCAGGGTACCAGGTAGTTGAGGTAATAATGCGACTATAAGGAGAACCAGTACTGAGTCAATGTGCAGGGTACCAGGTAGTTGAGGTAATAATGAGACTATAAGGAGAACCAGTACTGAGTCAATGTGCAGGGTACCAGGTAGTTGAGGTAATAATGAGACTATAAGGAGTACCAGTACTGAGTCAATGTGCAGGGTACCAGGTAGTTGAGGTAATAATGAGACTATAAGGAGTACCAGTACTGAGTCAATGTGCAGGGGTACCAGGTAGTTGAGGTAATAATGAGGCTATAAGGAGAACCAGTACTGAGTCAATGTGCAGGGTACCAGGTAGTTGAGGTAATAATGAGACTATAAGGAGTACCAGTACTGAGTCAATGTGCAGGAGTACCAGGTAGTTGAGGTAATAATGAGGCTATAAGGAGAACCAGTACTGAGTCAATGTGCAGGGTACCAGGTATTTGAGGTAATGATGAGACTATAAGGAGTACCAGTACTGAGTCAATGTGCAGGGGTACCAGGTAGTTGAGGTAATAATGAGACTATAAGGAGTACCAGTACTGAGTCAATGTGCAGGGTTACCAGGTAGTTGAGGTAATAATGAGAATATAAGGAGTACCAGTACTGAGTCAATGTGCAGGGGTACCAGGTAGTTGAGGTAATAATGAGGCTATAAGGAGAACCAGTACTGAGTCAATGTGCAGGGTACCAGGTATTTGAGGTAATAATGAGGCTATAAGGAGAACCAGTACTGAGTCAATGTGCAGGGTACCAGGTATTTGAGGTAATAATGAGGCTATAAGGAAAACCAGTACTGAGTCTATAAGCGTGGTCACAATATAGGAGATATCTTGGTGAGATCTGACCTGCCCCCTGAGCTACTCAGACACTATAGGAGATATCTTGGTGAGATCTGACCTGCCCCCTGAGCTACTCAGACACTATAGGAGATATCTTGGTGAGATCTGACCTGCCCCCTGAGCTACTCAGACACTATAGGAGATATCTTGGTGAGATCTGACCTGCCCCCTGACCCCACTCAGACACTATAGGAGATATCTTGGTGAGATCTGACCTGCCCCCTGACCCCACTCAGACACTATAGGAGATATCTTGGTGAGGTCTGACCTGCCCCCTGACCCCACTCAGACACTATAGGAGATATCTTGGTGACATCTGACCTGCCCCCTGAGCTACTCAGACACTATAGGAGATATCTTGGTGAGATCTGACCTGCCCCCTGACCCCACTCAGACACTATAGGAGATATCTTGGTGAGATCTGACCTGCCCCCTGACCCCACTCAGACACTATAGGAGATATCTTGGTGAGATCTGACCTGCCCCCTGACCCCACTCAGACACTATAGGAGATAGTTTGGTGAGATCTGACCTGCCCCCTGAGCTACTCAGACACTATAGGAGATATCTTGGTGAGATCTGACCCGCCCCCTGACCCCACTCAGACACTATAGGAGATATCTTGGTGAGATCTGACCTGCCCCCTGAGCTACTCAGACACTATAGGAGATATCTTGGTGAGATCTGACCTGCCCCCTGAGCTACTCAGACACTATAGGAGATATCTTGGTGACATCTGACCTGCCCCCTGACCCCACTCAGACACTATAGGAGATATCTTGGTGAGATCTGACCTGCCCCCTGAGCCACTCAGACACTATAGGAGATATGTTGGTGAGATCTGACCTGCCCCCTGACCCCACTCAGACACTATAGGAGATATCTTGGTGAGATCTGACCTGCCCCCTGACCCCACTCAGACACTATAGGAGATATCTTGGTGAGATCTGACCTGCCCCCTGACCCCACTCAGACACTATAGGAGATATCTTGGTGAGATCTGACCTGCCCCCTGACCCCACTCAGACACTATAGGAGATATCTTGGTGAGATCTGACCTGCCCCCTGAGCCACTCAGACACTATAGGAGATATCTTGGTGACATCTGACCTGCCCCCTGACCCCACTCAGACACTATAGGAGATATCTTGGTGACATCTGACCTGCCCCCTGAGCTACTCAGACACTATAGGAGATATCTTGGTGAGATCTGACCTGCCCCCTGACCCCACTCAGACACTATAGGAGATATCTTGGTGAGATCTGACCTGCCCCCTGACCCCACTCAGACACTATAGGAGATATCTTGGTGAGATCTGACCTGCCCCCTGAGCTACTCAGACACTATAGGAGATATCTTGGTGAGATCTGACCTGCCCCCTGATCCACTCAGACACTCTTAACACCCATTCCAAATGGGAACTACGAACGTGGCTGATGCGCACAGTGCAATAACACTATAAAAACATCCTTCTTCAGACACCCACATACAGGTAGAAACATCCCTGTTAGGGGATCATCTCATGCAAGACCAAGGGAGTAATCTATCTCATCACCTGTTCATGTGGGAAAGCCTACGTAGGACAAACGAAAAGACAATTAAAACAACACATAGCTGAACACCGCAGCTCAATCAGGTGACAGAACATTGACTATCCAATAGCAGCTCACTTTGTTGAAGCATCCAATCTCCTCCCTCAAATACACAGGGACTGAGCATGTTGCTCCACCAAGGAGAGGAGGTAACATGGAGATCCTCCTACTACAAAGGGAGACAGGATATCCTGTCTAAAAACATTGACCCCTAATGGTCTGAATATTGACGTTGATCTCAGGACCTTCTTATGAACAATTCTCTCTTGTAAATGGATATATTCTTTCTACATCTTATCAGATCCAGTATGTTCCCCTGGTGATGATGTTTATTATGCATTAAGGTTGAACCAAAACATTACATTAAATAGGAAACAATTACATATGTGGAATTAAACAATAATGTATGTTGATGCTAATGTTATGTAAAATATTCAATTACGTTTTCATATGATAACAATAGCCTGATATATTCAATATGCCATAAACTATTGTTTTTTAACAGTTTCACTAATTCATTCTAATTAACTTAATCATGATGACACACCCCTCACTATTGTCATTGGCTGCACTAATTCCACTGTTTGTCTACATAACCTGGTTCAAGTCTTCATGACATCACCCTGAAGAAGACACAGTGATGCCGAAACGTTGGTAAATACCCAATACATTACTGGGAGTTTATATATGGAGTTTAAATATGGAGTGTGGGACTCTATTTATTTTTTATAGCTTATAGTTTATTAGCCATTAGTCAGAACCTCCACATAAATAAAATATGGGTGTGCGCCAGCTCATGTTTTTTATTGGAAAAACTATAGGAACCATTTGCCTGTTTAACTGCTAGGTGTTATGGGTATTATGACACCTCCACTGTGGGTCTCTATAAAACTATTGGAACCATTTCCCTGTTTGACCGCTAGGTGTTATGGGTACTATAACACCTCCACTGTGGGGCTCTATGTTATGGGTATTATGAGTGGGGCTCTATAGCGCAAATGAAATGGGAGAATCTAGAGAATGCAACAATATTTGTTTCATCTTGCTGTGATGTTCTCAGTAAAATGCTAACATCTATACATTTAAAATCTTAGAACAATAATATTTTACACAGCCTTAAGCCTTAATTTCTGATGAAAAAACACAAATGTGAAAAGATGGTGGATATAGTGTTTTGGATATAAACTCTTCATAAAATCTTTAAAAAATTGTCATCTCACCTCTTAGATTTGGTGCCATGTTCCCCAGAGAGACTCGTTTTAGAGGCAGGTCCCTCCTCTCTCTCCCCAGAGAGACTCATTTTAGAGACTTGGTCCCCCTCCTCTTTCTCCCCAGAGAGACTCATTTTAGAGCAGTGACCCCTAAACAGAGATCCAGCATGTTGGTTGTGGTTAACACAGTGACAACTAAACAGAGATCCAGCATGTTGGTTGTGGTTAACACAGTGACAACTAATTATTGAAGGTCCATTGTTCTATTTTATTAATTATCTCTTAGAAATAAAACATGTACTAACAGATACATCCAAACAGTCAGGTGATTTAATTAATAGATAACTAATAATAATAATACCAATAAGATAAGAGTAATATTATAAATAATAATAATGTCTCACTTTCTCTTTTAATAATGTCTCTCATTCTAGTGTGTTGCTTTGTTCAACAGGTCTGATATTATTCTGCTGTTACTGAATTCAGTTCATAATAACAATGTAAAGTCTGTTCAGTGGTTTCATACCAAATTACACAGGAAGCAGGAGCTCATTGTAATTTAGAAAACAACAAATGTTCTGATATTCTGAAAGATGATTTACAACTATGATACATTAACATTTTTACAAATGGTAAAATAACCACGATATACGAATCGTATAATACGATATATGAACAATATGTTTTGGAATTTGATTTGCCTACGGCCCAGTTAGCACCATTTTGTATGATTGAACTGTCACGTAGCTGTCCCAGGTGAAATGGACTGTTAGAGCCGAGTGCTTTACTTTCATTCACTTTACTAAAATAACACCATACATTTAATTTCTCTACACACTTTACAATAATCCCTGGTAGGATTCTTACCTTGTAGCCTGAATTCAAAACCAGAACGTGTAAAGTCAGTGAGATATTTTCCTTTGTGCTGAGAAAGAAACCTTGGGAACGGTTTATTCACCTCCCCAATGTCAAGAAACTGTGTGTAATTTTAGTTACTGATTAACTTTGTATTCAAGCCTTGGGTTTACACAATCGCTGTGTAGCTACTGCTTTCCTGCAGTCAGATTACCTAGTGGCCTCATGGTGGAATGTTATTCATATTGTATCATTATTACCTGGAGTCCTTTCCTGCAGTCAGATTACCTAGTGACCTCATGGTGGAATGTTATTCATATTTTATCATTATTACCTGGAGTCCTTTCCTGCAGTCAGATGACCTAGTGACCTCATGGTGGAATGTTATTCATATTGTATCATTATTACCTGGAGTCCTTTCCTGCAGTCAGATTACCTAGTGACCTCATGGTGGAATGTTATTCATATTTTATCATTATTACCTGGAGTCCTTTCCTGCAGTCAGATTACCTAGTGACCTCATGGTGGAATGTTATTCATATTGTATCATTATTACCTGGAGTCCTTTCCTGCAGTCAGATTACCTAGTGGCCTCATGGTGGAATGTTATTCATATTGTATCATTATTACCTGGAGTCCTTTCCTGCAGTCAGATTACCTAGTGACCTCATGGTGGAATGTTATTCATATTGTATCATTATTACCTGGAGTCCTTTCCTGCAGTCAGATTACCTAGTGGCCTCATGGTGGAATGTTATTCATATTGTATCATTATTACCTGGAGTCCTTTCCTGCAGTCAGATTACCTAGTGACCTCATGGTGGAATGTTATTCATATTTTATCATTATTACCTGGAGTCCTTTCCTGCAGTCAGATTACCTGGTGACCTCATGGTGGAATGTTATTCATATTGTATCATTATTACCTGGAGTCCTTTCCTGTAGTCAGATTACCTAGTGACCTCATGGTGGAATGTTATTCATATTTTATCATTATTACCTGGAGTCCTTTCCTGTAGTCAGATTACCTGGTGACCTCATGGTGGAATGTTATTCATACTGTATCATTATTACCTGGAGTCCTTTCCTGCAGTCAGATTACCTAGTGACCTCATGGTGGAATGTTATTCATATTGTATCATTATTACCTGGAGTCCTTTCCTGCAGTCAGATTACCTAGTGACCTCATGGTGGAATGTTATTCATATTGTATCATTATTACCTGGAGTCCTTTCCTGCAGTCAGATTACCTAGTGACCTCATGGTGGAATGTTATTCATATTTTATCATTATTACCTGGAGTCCTTTCCTGCAGTCAGATTACCTAGTGACCTCATGGTGGAATGTTATTCATATTGTATCATTATTACCTGGAGTCCTTTCCTGCAGTCAGATTACCTAGTGACCTCATGGTGGAATGTTATTCATATTTTATCATTATTACCTGGAGTCCTTTCCTGTAGTCAGATTACCTAGTGACCTCATGGTGGAATGTTATTCATATTGTATCATTATTACCTGGAGTCCTTTCCTGCAGTCAGATTACCTAGTGACCTCATGGTGGAATGTTATTCATATTTTATCATTATTACCTGGAGTCCTTTCCTGCAGTCAGATTACCTAGTGACCTCATGGTGGAATGTTATTCATATTGTATCATTATTACCTGGAGTCCTTTCCTGTAGTCAGATTACCTAGTGACCTCATGGTGGAATGTTATTCATATTTTATCATTATTACCTGGAGTCCTTTCCTGCAGTCAGATTACCTAGTGACCTCATGGTGGAATGTTATTCATATTGTATCATTATTACCTGGAGTCCTTTCCTGCAGTCAGATTACCTAGTGACCTCATGGTGGAATGTTATTCATATTGTATCATTATTACCTGGAGTCCTTTCCTGCAGTCAGATTACCTAGTGACCTCATGGTGGAATGTTATTCATATTGTATCATTATTACCTGGAGTCCTTTCCTGCAGTCAGATTACCTAGTGACCTCATGGTGGAATGTTATTTATATTTTATCATTATTACCTGGAGTTCTTTCCTGCAGTCAGATTACCTAGTGACCTCATGGTGGAATGTTATTTATATTGTATCATTATTACCTGGAGTCCTTTCCTGCAGTCAGATTACCTAGTGACCTCATGGTGGAATGTTATTCATATTTTATCATTATTACCTGGAGTCCTTTCCTGCAGTCAGATTACCTAGTGACCTCATGGTGGAATGTTATTCATATTGTATCATTATTACCTGGAGTCCTTTCCTGCAGTCAGATTACCTAGTGGCCTCATGGTGGAATGTTATTCATATTGTATCATTATTACCTGGAGTCCTTTCCTGCAGTCAGATTACCTAGTGACCTCATGGTGGAATGTTATTCATATTTTATCATTATTACCTGGAGTTCTTTCCTGCAGTCAGATTACCTAGTGACCTCATGGTGGAATGTTATTCATATTGTATCATTATAACCTGGAGTCCTTTCCTGCAGTCAGATTACCTAGTGACCTCATGGTGGAATGTTATTCATATTTTATCATTATTACCTGGAGTCCTTTCCTGCAGTCAGATTACCTAGTGACCTCATGGTGGAATGTTATTCATATTGTATCATTATTACCTGGAGTCCTTTCCTGCAGTCAGATTACCTAGTGACCTCATGGTGGAATGTTATTCATATTTTATCATTATTACCTGGAGTCCTTTCCTGCAGTCAGATTACCTAGTGACCTCATGGTGGAATGTTATTCATATTTTATCATTATAACCTGGAGTCCTTTCCTGCAGTCAGATTACCTAGTGACCTCATGGTGGAATGTTATTCATATTTTATCATTATTACCTGGAGTCCTTTCCTGCAGTCAGATTACCTAGTGACCTCATGGTGGAATGTTATTCATATTTTATCATTATAACCTGGAGTCCTTTCCTGCAGTCAGATGACCTAGTGACCTCATGGTGGAATGTTATTCATATTTTATCATTATTACCTGGAGTCCTTTCCTGCAGTCAGATTACCTAGTGACCTCATGGTGGAATGTTATTCATATTTTATCATTATAACCTGGAGTCCTTTCCTGCAGTCAGATTACCTAGTGACCTCATGGTGGAATGTTATTCATATTGTATCATTATTACCTGGAGTCCTTTCCTGCAGTCAGATTACCTAGTGACCTCATGGTGGAATGTTATTCATATTTTATCATTATTACCTGGAGTCCTTTCCTGCAGTCAGATTACCTAGTGACCTCATGGTGGAATGTTATTCATATTGTATCATTATTACCTGGAGTCCTTTCCTGCAGTCAGATTACCTAGTGACCTCATGGTGGAATGTTATTCATATTTTATCATTATTACCTAGTGACCTCATGGTGGAATGTTATTCATATTGTATCATTATTACCTGGAGTCCTTTCCTGCAGTCAGATTACCTAGTGACCTCATGGTGGAATGTTATTCATATTTTATCATTATTACCTAGTGACCTCATGGTGGAATGTTATTCATATTGTATCATTATTACCTGGAGTCCTGTCCTGCAGTCAGATTACCTAGTGACCTCATGGTGGAATGTTATTCATATTTTATCATTATTACCTGGAGTCCTTTCCTGCAGTCAGATTACCTGGTGACCTCATGGTGGAATGTTATTCATATTGTATCATTATTACCTGGAGTCCTTTCCTGCAGTCAGATGACCTAGTGACCTCATGGTGGAATGTTATTCATATTGTATCATTATTACCTGGAGTCCTTTCCTGCAGTCAGATTACCTAGTGACCTCATGGTGGAATGTTATTCATATTGTATCATTATTACCTGGAGTCCTTTCCTGCAGTCAGATTACCTAGTGACCTCATGGTGGAATGTTATTCATATTGTATCATTATTACCTGGAGTCCTTTCCTGCAGTCAGATTACCTAGTGACCTCATGGTGGAATGTTATTCATATTTTATCATTATAACCTGGAGTCCTTTCCTGCAGTCAGATTACCTAGTGACCTCATGGTGTAATGTTATTCATATTGTATCATTATTACCTGTAGTCCTTTCCTGCAGTCAGATTACCTAGTGACCTCATGGTGTAATGTTATTCATATTGTATCATTATTACCTGGAGTCCTTTCCTGCAGTCAGATTACCTAGTGACCTCATGGTGGAATGTTATTCATATTGTATCATTATTACCTGAAGTCCTTTCCTGCAGTCAGATTACCTGGTGACCTCATGGTGGAATGTTATTCATATTGTATCATTATAACCTGGTGTCCTTTCCTGCAGTCAGATTACCTAGTGACCTCATGGTGGAATGTTATTCATATTGTATCATTATTACCTGGAGTCCTTTCCTGCAGTCAGATTACCTGGTGACCTCATGGTGGAATGTTATTCATATTGTATCATTATTACCTGGAGTCCTTTCCTGCAGTCAGATTACCTGGTGACCTCATGGTGGAATGTTATTCATATTGTATCATTATTACCTGGAGTCCTTTCCTGCAGTCAGATTACCTGTTGACCTCATGGTGGAATGTTATTCATATTTTATCATTATTACCTGGAGTCCTTTCCTGCAGTCAGATTACCTAGTGACCTCATGGTGGAATGTTATTCATATTGTATCATTATTACCTGGAGTCCTTTCCTGCAGTCAGATTACCTAGTGACCTCATGGTGGAATGTTATTCATATTATATCATTATTACCTGGAGTCCTTTCCTGCAGTCAGATTACCTAGTGACCTCATGGTGGAATGTTATTCATATTGTATCATTATTACCTGGAGTCCTTTCCTGCAGTCAGATTACCTAGTGACCTCATGGTGGAATGTTATTCATATTGTATCATTATTACCTGGAGTCCTTTCCTGCAGTCAGATTACCTAGTGACCTCATGGTGGAATGTTATTCATATTATATCATTATTACCTGGAGTCCTTTCCTGCAGTCAGATTACCTAGTGACCTCATGGTGGAATGTTATTCATATTATATCATTATTACCTGGAGTCCTTTCCTGCAGTCAGATTACCTAGTGACCTCATGGTGGAATGTTATTCATATTGTATCATTATTACCTGGAGTCCTTTCCTGCAGTCAGATTACCTAGTGACCTCATGGTGGAATGTTATTCATATTGTATCATTATTACCTGGAGTCCTTTCCTGCAGTCAGATTACCTAGTGACCTCATGGTGGAATGTTATTCATATTGTATCATTATTACCTGGAGTCCTTTCCTGTAGTCAGATTACCTGTTGACCTCATGGTGGAATGTTATTCATATTGTATCATTATTACCTGGAGTCCTTTCCTGCAGTCAGATTACCTAGTGACCTCATGGTGGAATGTTATTCATATTGTATCATTATTACCTGGAGTCCTTTCCTGCAGTCAGATTACCTAGTGACCTCATGGTGGAATGTTATTCATATTGTATCATTATTACCTGGAGTCCTTTCCTGTAGTCAGATTACCTGTTGACCTCATGGTGGAATGTTATTCATATTGTATCATTATTACCTGGAGTCCTTTCCTGCAGTCAGATTACCTAGTGACCTCATGGTGGAATGTTATTCATATTGTATCATTATTACCTGGAGTCCTTTCCTGTAGTCAGATTACCTGTTGACCTCATGGTGGAATGTTATTCGTATTGTATCATTATTACCTGGAGTCCTTTCCTGCAGTCAGATTACCTAGTGACCTCATGGTGGAATGTTATTCATATTGTATCATTATTACCTGGAGTCCTTTCCTGCAGTCAGATTACCTAGTGACCTCATGGTGGAATGTTATTCATATTGTATCATTATTACCTGGAGTCCTTTCCTGTAGTCAGATTACCTGTTGACCTCATGGTGGAATGTTATTCATATTTTATCATTATTACCTAGTGACCTCATGGTGGAATGTTATTCATATTGTATCATTATTACCTGGAGTCCTTTCCTGCAGTCAGATTACCTAGTGACCTCATGGTGGAATGTTATTCATATTGTATCATTATTACCTGGAGTCCTTTCCTGCAGTCAGATTACCTAGTGACCTCATGGTGGAATGTTATTCATATTGTATCATTATTACCTGGAGTCCTTTCCTGCAGTCAGATTACCTAGTGACCTCATGGTGGAATGTTATTCATATTGTATCATTATTACCTGGAGTCCTTTCCTGCAGTCAGATTACCTAGTGACCTCATGGTGGAATGTTATTCATATTGTATCATTATTACCTGGAGTCCTTTCCTGCAGTCAGATTACCTAGTGACCTCATGGTGGAATGTTATTCATATTGTATCATTATTACCTGGAGTCCTTTCCTGCAGTCAGATTACCTAGTGACCTCATGGTGGAATGTTATTCATATTGTATCATTATTACCTGGAGTCCTTTCCTGCAGTCAGATTACCTAGTGTCCTCATGGTGGAATGTTATTCATAATTTTAATAATTTCATAATTAATTAACATAATACTTTTTTTTAGGCCGAAAATCCGGTGTTTCTCTGCCAAATGGTTTTGTTATAGTTCAGTCAACTGTGATGTATATAAAGTGTCATATTGGGATGAAAAACCAATATAGAATACATTTCAACTCCATATCTGACATGGTACAGGTGTCTTCTTGTTTTTAAGCCCAGAACCATGTGTGTGAGGTGATACCTTTGTTTGAAAGTAGATTTGTTTAAGACTTCCAAGAAACACTGTGTGACCCTGATTCAGTGACCCTGATTCAGTCCACTGCATTTCAAGGTTAATCATTAAAAACAACACCGTATGAACAACTAGCCGTCTCCAGGACCAGTGATTCAAGTCTGAGGCTCTGTCCTAAGTGGCACCCTATTCCCTATATAGTGCACTACTTGACCAGAGCCCTATGGCACCCTATTCCCTATATAGTACACTACTTGACCAGAGCCAATAGTAATGCAGTATAGAGTGCAATTTGAGGAGGCAGACTGAGTTCCTGCCCTCCAGGACACCTACACCACCCGATGTCACAGGAAGGCCTAAGAGATCATCATGGACAACAACCACCCGAGCCACTGCCTGTTCACCCCGCTACCATCCAGAAGGCGAGGTCAGTACAGGTGCATCAAAGCAGGGACCGAGAGACTGAAAAACAGCTTCTATCTCAAGGCCATCAGACTGTTAAACAGCCATTACTAACATTGAGTGGCTGCTGCCAACATACTGACTCAATCTCTAGCCACTTAAATAATTAATAATTGGAGGTAATAAATGTATCACTAGTCACTTAAACAATACCACTTTATATCATGTTTACATACCCTACATTACTCATCTCATATGTATATACTGTACTCTATACCATCTACTGCATCTTGCCTATGCCGTTCGGCCATCGCTCATCCATATATTTATATATACATATTGTAACGGCTGCTCTCCTCCTCTTCGTCTGAAAAGGAGAAGCAGGGATCGGACCAATATGCATCGAGGTATTCTGACATAATGAATTTATTAAACAAACGACGAAACACGAAATAACACTTGAATAATACAAAATAACAAAACGACGTAGACTGACCTAAAACATGAGAACTTACATATACACGAAGAACGCACGAACAGGTACAGACTACAAACAAACGCTACAGTCCCGTGTGGTACGAACATACATACAGACACGGAAGACAATCACCCACAAACAAAAAGTGAGAACATCCTACCTTAATATGGTTCTCAATTAGAGGAAACACCTGCCTCTAATTGAGAACCATATCAGGCAACACATTTAACCCAACATAGCAACACATAACATAGAATTCCCACCCCAACTCACGCCCTGACCAACTAAACACATACAAAAACAAGAGAAAACAGGTCAGGAACGTGACACATATTCTTAATCATTCCCTTACACTTGTGTGTATTAGGTAGTTGTTGGGGAATTGTTAGATACTTGTTAGATATTACTGCACGGTCGGAACTAGAAGCACAAGCATTTCACTACACTCGCATTAACATCTGCTAACCATGTGTTTGTGACCATTAACATCTGCTAACCATGTGTATGTGACCAATAAAATGTGATTTGATTTGATAAACAAGGGCAATGTCACATGACCAGAAACAAGTACACAAAAAAAAATAAGATCGTGCAACTGTGGAGAGGTAAATACCTGTCTATTTATGGAAAACTGCCCTGATCTGTGGAGAGGTAAATACCTGTCTATTTATGGAAAACTGCCCTGATCTGTGGAGAGGTAAATACCTGTCTATTTATGGAAAACTGCCCTGATCTGTGGAGAGATAAATACCTGTCTATTTATGGAAAACTGCCCTGATCTGTGGAGAGGTAAATACCTGTCTATTTATGGAAAACTGCCCTGATCTGTGGAGAGGTAAATACCTGTCTATTTATGGAAAACTGCCCTGATCTGTGGAGAGGTAAATACCTGTCTATTTATGGAAAACTGCCCTGATCTGTGGAGAGGTAAATACCTGTCTATTTATGGAAAACTGCCCTGATCTGTGGAGAGGTAAATACCTGTCTATTTATGGAAAACTGCCCTGATCTGTGGAGAGGTAAATACCTGTCTATTTATGGAAAACTGCCCTGATCTGTGGATAGGTAAATACCTGTCTATTTATGGAAAACTGCCCTGATCTGTGGAGGTAAATACCTGTCTATTTATTGAAAACTGCCCTGATCTGTGGAGGTAAATACCTGTCTAATTATGGAAAACTGCCCTGATCTGTGGGGAGGTAAATACCTGTCTATTTATGGAAAACTGCCCTGATCTGTGGAGGTAAATACCTGTCTATTTATGGAAAACTGTCCTGATCTGTGGAGAGGTAAATACCTGTCTATTTATGGAAAACTGCCCTGATCTGTGGAGAGGTAAATACCTGTCTATTTATGGAAAACTGCCCTGATCTGTGGAGAGGTAAATACCTGTCTATTTATGGAAAACTGTCCTGATCTGTGGAGAGGTAAATACCTGTCTATTTATTGAAAACTGCCCTGATCTGTGGAGGTAAATACCTGTCTAATTATGGAAAACTGCCCTGATCTGTGGGGAGGTAAATACCTGTCTATTTATGGAAAACTGCCCTGATCTGTGGAGGTAAATACCTGTCTATTTATGGAAAACTGTCCTGATCTGTGGAGAGGTAAATACCTGTCTATTTATGGAAAACTGCCCTGATCTGTGGAGAGGTAAATACCTGTCTATTTATGGAAAACTGTCCTGATCTGTGGAGAGGTAAATACCTGTCTATTTATGGAAAACTGTCCTGATCTGTGGAGAGGTAAATACCTGTCTATTTATGGAAAACTGCCCTGATCTGTGGAGAGGTAAATACCTGTCTATTTATGGAAAACTGCCCTGATCTGTGGAGAGGTAAATACCTGTCTATTTATGGAAAACTGCCCTGATCTGTGGAGAGGTAAATACCTGTCTATTTATGGAAAACTGTCCTGATCTGTGGAGAGGTAAATACCTGTCTATTTATGGAAAACTGTCCTGATCTGTGGAGAGGTAAATACCTGTCTATTTATTGAAAACTGCCCTGATCTGTGGAGGTAAATACCTGTCTAATTATGGAAAACTGCCCTGATCTGTGGGGAGGTAAATACCTGTCTATTTATGGAAAACTGCCCTGATCTGTGGAGGTAAATACCTGTCTATTTATGGAAAACTGTCCTGATCTGTGGAGAGGTAAATACCTGTCTATTTATGGAAAACTGCCCTGATCTGTGGAGAGGTAAATACCTGTCTATTTATGGAAAACTGCCCTGATCTGTGGAGAGGTAAATACCTGTCTATTTATGGAAAACTGTCCTGATCTGTGGAGAGGTAAATACCTGTCTATTTATGGAAAACTGCCCTGATCTGTGGAGAGGTAAATACCTGTCTATTTATGGAAAACTGCCCTGATCTGTGGAGAGGTAAATACCTGTCTGTTTATGGAAAACTGCCCTGATCTGTGGAGAGGTAAATACCTGTCTATTTATGGAAAACTGCCCTGATCTGTGGAGAGGTAAATACCTGTCTATTTATGGAAAACTGCCCTGATCTGTGGAGAGGTAAATACCTGTCTATTTATGGAAAACTGCCCTGATCTGTGGAGAGGTAAATACCTGTCTATTTATGGAAAACTGCCCTGATCTGTGGAGAGGTAAATACCTGTCTATTTATGGAAAACTGCCCTGATCTGTGGAGAGGTAAATACCTGTCTATTTATGGAAAACTGCCCTGATCTGTGGAGAGATAAATACCTGTCTATTTATGGAAAACTGCCCTGATCTGTGGAGAGGTAAATACCTGTCTATTTATGGAAAACTGCCCTGATCTGTGGAGAGGTAAATACCTGTCTATTTATGGAAAACTGCCCTGATCTGTGGAGAGGTAAATACCTGTCTATTTATGGAAAACTGCCCTGATCTGTGGAGAGGTAAATACCTGTCTATTTATGGAAAACTGCCCTGATCTGTGGAGAGGTAAATACCTGTCTATTTATGGAAAACTGCCCTGATCTGTGGAGAGGTAAATACCTGTCTATTTATGGAAAACTGCCCTGATCTGTGGAGGTAAATACCTGTCTAATTATGGAAAACTGCCCTGATCTGTGGAGGTAAATACCTGTCTATTTATTGAAAACTGCCCTGATCTGTGGAGGTAAATACCTGTCTAATTATGGAAAACTGCCCTGATCTGTGGGGAGGTAAATACCTGTCTATTTATGGAAAACTGCCCTGATCTGTGGAGGTAAATACCTGTCTATTTATGGAAAACTGCCCTGATCTGTGGAGAGGTAAATACCTGTCTATTTATTGAAAACTGCCCTGATCTGTGGAGGTAAATACCTGTCTAATTATGGAAAACTGCCCTGATCTGTGGGGAGGTAAATACCTGTCTATTTATGGAAAACTGTCCTGATCTGTGGAGAGGTAAATACCTGTCTATTTATGGAAAACTGCCCTGATCTGTGGAGAGGTAAATACCTGTCTATTTATGGAAAACTGCCCTGATCTGTGGAGGTAAATACCTGTCTATTTATGGAAAACTGCCCTGATCTGTGGAGAGGTAAATACCTGTCTATTTATGGAAAACTGCCCTGATCTGTGGAGAGGTAAATACCTGTCTATTTATGGAAAACTGCCCTGATCTGTGGAGAGGTAAATACCTGTCTATTTATGGAAAACTGCCCTGATCTGTGGAGAGGTAAATACCTGTCTATTTATGGAAAACTGCCCTGATCTGTGGAGAGGTAAATACCTGTCTATTTATGGAAAACTGCCCTGATCTGTGGAGAGGTAAATACCTGTCTATTTATGGAAAACTGCCCTGATCTGTGGAGAGGTAAATACCTGTCTATTTATGGAAAACTGCCCTGATCTGTGGAGAGGTAAATACCTGTCTATTTATGGAAAACTGCCCTGATCTGTGGAGAGGTAAATACCTGTCTATTTATGGAAAACTGCCCTGATCTGTGGAGAGGTAAATACCTGTCTGTTTATGGAAAACTGCCCTGATCTGTGGAGAGGTAAATACCTGTCTGTTTATGGAAAACTGCCCTGATCTGTGGAGAGGTAAATACCTGTCTATTTATGGAAAACTGCCCTGATCTGTGGAGAGGTAAATACCTGTCTATTTATGGAAAACTGCCCTGATCTGTGGAGGTAAATACCTGTCTATTTATGGAAAACTGCCCTGATCTGTGGAGAGGTAAATACCTGTCTATTTATGGAAAACTGCCCTGATCTGTGGAGAGGTAAATACCTGTCTATTTATGGAAAACTGCCCTGATCTGTGGAGAGGTAAATACCTGTCTATTTATGGAAAACTGCCCTGATCTGTGGAGAGGTAAATACCTGTCTATTTATGGAAAACTGCCCTGATCTGTGGAGAGGTAAATACCTGTCTATTTATGGAAAACTGCCCTGATCTGTGGAGAGGTAAATACCTGTCTATTTATGGAAAACTGCCCTGATCTGTGGAGAGGTAAATACCTGTCTATTTATGGAAAACTGCCCTGATCTGTGGAGAGGTAAATACCTGTCTATTTATGGAAAACTGCCCTGATCTGTGGAGAGGTAAATACCTGTCTATTTATGGAAAACTGCCCTGATCTGTGGAGAGGTAAATACCTGTCTGTTTATGGAAAACTGCCCTGATATGTGGAGAGGTAAATACCTGTCTGTTTATGGAAAACTGCCCTGATCTGTGGAGAGGTAAATACCTGTCTATTTATGGAAAACTGCCCTGATCTGTGGAGAGGTAAATACCTGTCTATTTATGGAAAACTGCCCTGATCTGTGGAGAGGTAAATACCTGTCTATTTATGGAAAACTGCCCTGATCTGTGGAGAGGTAAATACCTGTCTATTTATGGAAAACTGCCCTGATCTGTGGAGAGGTAAATACCTGTCTATTTATGGAAAACTGCCCTGATCTGTGGAGAGGTAAATACCTGTCTATTTATGGAAAACTGCCCTGATTAACCCCTTCATCTTCTCTCAGTTTATGATGCTGCTGCTACTAGTTTTTCAAATCATATGAGCAACAAATATTTCGCTTTATCTGGGGCGCTAAACCAGACAAAATAAAACGTGACTGTTACGAATCCCATTGGCTCTACAGGGGGATGGTAACGAGACCGTAACATAACTCATGCACATTATAACAGTGCCTATCTATATAATGAATATGAATTGGGGGGGCTGAGATTATTAGATATAAAGAACTAAACCTCTCTCTAAAAGCATCACTTATTCAACAGTTTTACTTGAACTCTAAATGGTTCTCCAGTAGATTAATAAGAAAAGTTCATCCTGTCATCCTGTCACACCCTGGACATAGAGGAAAAGATCATCCTGTCACAACCTGGACATAGAGGAAAAGATCATCCTGTCACACCCTGGACATAGAGGAAAAGCTCATCCTGTCACGCTCTGGACATAGAGGAAAAGATCATCCTGTCACGCTCTGGACATAGAGGAAAAGCTCATCCTGTCACGCCCTGGACATAGAGGAAAAGATCATCCTGTCACACCCTGGACATAGAGGAAAAGATCATCCTGTCACACCCTGGACATAGAGGAAAATATCATCCTGTCACACCCTGGACATAGAGGAAAAGCTCATCCTGTCACACCCTGGACATAGAGGAAAAGCTCATCCTGTCACGCCCTGGACATAGAGGAAAAGATCATCCTGTCACACCCTGGACATAGAGGAAAAGCTCATCCTGTCACACCCTGGCCATAGAGGAAAAGATCATCCTGTCACACCCTGGACATAGAGGAAAAGCTCATCCTGTCACACCCTGGACATAGAGGAAAAGATCATCCTGTCACACCCTGGACATAGAGGAAAAGATCATCCTGTCACACCCTGGACATAGAGGAAAAGATCATCCTGTCACACCCTGGACATAGAGGAAAAGATCATCCTGTCACACCCTGGACATAGAGGAAAAGATCATCCTGTCACACCCTGGACATAGAGGAAAAGATCATCCTGTCACACCCTGGACATAGAGTTTATCAGTGTTTTGTATGTCCATGTATTTGTGTTCAATGTGAATGTGTATGCTGACGTGAGTTGATGTTTGAAAAGGGTATTTTGTTCTTAAATTATATTGTAAATTGTAATGGTAGAGTTATGTTCTTCAAGGTGTTATCAGAATTGTACGGGAAGGTCTGTTCAATCCAAGAGTACAACCAATTGATTACAGCATTACCCCCCAAAATAGAGGAGGTATTGAACTGGTCTGTCTGCCAAATATAAAGGATCAGAACTGGCAGAGGAATAACAATGTCATCAATAGGAAAGTACACCAGTTTCATTTGAGGACCAGGATGTTGACAACTGGGCCATACAGATTGCAAAATAGTTGGGAAGAGATTTTTGATGTACCGATTCCATGGTACAGGGTGTATGAGTTGATATATAAAACAACGCAAGATTCAAGACTTCGTGCTTTTAGGCAAAAATTATTATATAGAATTCTTGCCAAAAACAAAATGTTGAATATTTGGGGCATAAAATCATGGAAGCTCTGTAGATTTTGTTGTGAGGATACAGAATCAATAGACCATTTATTTTGGTATTGCCCTCAGGTAGCCTGTTTCTGGTCTCAGGTTCAGGAATGGCTGAAAATGCATTGATCTAAAATTGACCCTAGAAATAGTACTGTTGGGAGATCTGGAGAGACCGGGTCAGTCAATTACTAATATACTAATAGTCTTAGTAAAAGTATTTATCTTCAACACGCGATATGTAGATTCTATTAGATTAGATAGATTGAAATTGTACGTTAAACATCACAGCATAGTTGAAAGATATGTGTTGCGTAGAAACAGGAAGTGGGTGGCCAGCAGAGATAGATGGGATGGGCTGAGGGAAGCTGAGGGTTGGGATGTGGAATTGGAGACAAGTGGGAGTGGAGTTGCTGTGTGAGAGAGAGAATGATGGTCAAAGGAAAAAAAATTCAAAATAAAACATAATAAAAGTACATTTGAATGACACTAAGTGGCAGTGTTTTTCAACTACTGCTGGTTTGCCTGAGACTGATGCCGTGCAGGTGTTTGTACACATGCATAAAACACACACTCTCATTCAAATAAACACATACAAGAACACACACATACATGTAATAGTGCCAGACATGCACACAAACATATACAGTTGGCATTGCTGTCATGATTTCAGTTGTCCTTGATCTCTTTTGTTAATTTTATTTTTTCATTGTTGTTTGCTGTTTTCTTCTGTCTTTTCCTTTTTTCTCATTAGTTCTCTTGGTTGTTGGTGCATTGGGGGGTTCTTGGTTGTTGGTGCATTGGGGGGTTCTTGGTTGTTGGTGTATTGGGGGGTTTTTGGTTGTTGGTGCATTGGGGGGTTCTTGGTTGTTGGTGCATTGGGGGGTTCTTGGTTGTTGGTGCATTGGGGGGTTCTTGGTTGTTGGTGCATTGGGGGGTTCTTGGTTGTTGGTGCATTGGGGGGTTCTTGGTTGTTGGTACATTGGGGGGTTCTTGGTTGTTGGTGCATTGGGGGGTTCTTGGTTGTTGGTGCATTGGGGGGTTCTTGGTTGTTGGTGCATTGGGGGGTTCTTGGTTGTTGGTGCATTGGGGGGTTCTTGGTTGTTGGTGCATTGGGGGGTTCTTGGTTGTTGGTGCATTGGGGGGTTCTTGGTTGTTGGTGCATTGGGGGGTTCTTGGTGCATTGGGGGGTTCTTGGTTGTTGGTGCATTGGGGGGGTTCTTGGTTGTTGGTGCATTGGGGGGTTCTTGGTTGTTGGTGCATTGGGGGGTTCCTGGTTGTTGGTGCATTGTGGGGTTCTTGGTGCATTGGGGGGTTCTTGGTTGTTGGTGCATTGGGGGGTTCTTGGTTGTTGGTGCATTGGGGGGTTCTTGGTTGTTGGTGCATTGGGGGGTTCTTGGTTGTTGGTGCATTGGAGGGGTTCTTGGTTGTTGGTGCATTGGGGGGTTCTTGGGGGAATAGAATTAATTGTATTTTATAGCTATTGGGGAACTGTGGGAGGAGTCTGGAATGGTTGAGGGACAGCTATTGGGGAACTGTGGGAGGAGTCTGGAATGGTTGAGGGACAGCTATTGGGGAACTGTGGGAGGAGTCTGGAATGGTTGAGGGACAGCTATTGGGGAACTGTGGGAGGAATCTGGAATGGTTGAGGGACAGCTATTGGGGAACAGTGGGAGGGGTCTGGAATGGTTGAGGGACAGCTATTGGGCAACTGTGGGAGGGGTCTGGAATGGTTGAGGGACAGCTATTGGGGAACTGTGGGAGGAGTCTGGAATGGTTGAGGAACAGCTATTGGGGAACTGTGGGAGGAGTCTGGAATGGTTGAGGGACAGCTATTGGGGAACTGTGGGAGTCTGGAATGGTTGAGGGACAGCTATTGGGGAACTGTGGGAGTCTGGAATGGTTGAGGGACAGCTATTGGGGAACTGTGGGAGGGGTCTGGAATGGTTGAGGGACAGCTATTGGGGAACTGTGGGAGGGGTCTGGAATGGTTGAGGGACAGCTATTGGGGAACTGTGGGAGGAGTCTGGAATGGTTGAGGGACAGCTATTGGGGAACTGTGGGAGGGGTCTGGAATGGTTGAGGGACAGCTATTGGGGAACTGTGGGAGGGGTCTGGAATGGTTGAGGGACAGCTATTGGGGAACTGTGGGAGGGGTCTGGAATGGTTGAGGGACAGCTATTGGGGAACTGTGGGAGGAGTCTGGAATGGTTGAGGGATAGCTATTGGGGAACTGTGGGAGGAGTCTGGAATGGTTGAGGGACAGCTATTGGGGAACTGTGGGAGGAGTCTGGAATGGTTGAGGGACAGCTATTGGAGAACTGTGGGAGGGGTCTGGAATGGTTGAGGGACAGCTATTGGAGAACTGTGGGAGGAGTCTGGAATGGTTGAGGGATAGCTATTGGGGAGCTGTGGGAGGGGTCTGGAATGGTTGAGGGACAGCTATTGGGGAACTGTGGGAGGGGTCTGGAATGGTTGAGGGACAGCTATTGGGGAACTGTGGGAGGGGTCTGGAATGGTTGAGGGACAGCTATTGGGGAACTGTGGGAGGGGTCTGGAATGGTTGAGGGACAGCTATTGGGGAACTGTGGGAGGAGTCTGGAATGGTTGAGGGACAGCTATTGGGGAACTGTGGGAGGAGTCTGGAATGGTTGAGGGACAGCTATTGGGGAACTGTGGGAGGAGTCTGGAATGGTTGAGGGACAGCTATTGGGGAACTGTGGGAGGGGTCTGGAATGGTTGAGGGACAGCTATTGGGGAACTGTGGGAGGGGTCTGGAATGGTTGAGGGACAGCTATTGGGGAACTGTGGGAGGAGTCTGGAATGGTTGAGGGACAGCTATTGGGGAACTGTGGGAGGAGTCTGGAATGGTTGAGGGATAGCTATTGGGGAACTGTGGGAGGGGTCTGGAATGGTTGAGGGACAGCTATTGGGGAACTGTGGGAGGAGTCTGGAATGGTTTAGGGACAGCTATTGGGGAACTGTGGGATACTGGAATGGTTGAGGGATAGCTATTGGGGAACTGTGGGAGTCTGGAATGGTTGAGGGATAGCTATTGGGGAACTGTGGGAGGAGTCTGGAATGGTTGAGGGACAGCTATTGGGGAACTGTGGGAGGGGTCTGGAATGGTTGAGGGACAGCTATTGGGGAACTGTGGGAGGAGTCTGGAATGGTTGAGGGACAGCTATTGGGGAACTGTGGGAGGAGTCTGGAATGGTTGAGGGACAGCTGTTGGGGAACTGTGGGGGGGATCTTGGAGGGTTCGGGTTTCGCAAGATTGTAATCATGAAAAAGGAAACTATGACATATATTTTATATCACTATCATGCACACGCATCCTCACACATAAGGATGTCTCTGTTGCAGAAAGACTGATACATGTTTGATAGTAGTAGTAGACACCCTCACACATAAGGATGGCTCTGAAAGACTGATACATGTTTGATAGTAGTAGTAGACACCCTCACACATAAGGATGGCTCTGAAAGACTGATACATGTTTGATAGTAGTAGTAGACACCCTCACACATAAGGATGGCTCTTTTAAAGACTGATACATGTTTGATAGTAGTACTAGACACCCTCACACATAAGGATGGCTCTTTTAAAGACTGATACATGTTTGATAGTAGTAGTAGACACCCTCACATATAAGGATGTCTCTGTTGTAGAAAGACTGATACATGTTTGATAGTGTCTTGATGCTGTATTGTTTGTCCTTCATGTTCTAATATTTCAATGTTTCCTCTTCCTTGTGTTTTTGGGACACCACATCACCTGTTTTCCCACAGCCCCTCTATTAGTCAATGATAACAGTCATTGGTGTCCTACATCACCTCTATTAGTCAATGATAACAGTCATTGGTGTCCCTCAGCCCCTCTATTAGTCAATGATAACAGTCATTGGTGTCCCACATCACCTCTATTAGTCAATGATAACGGTCATTGGTGTCCCACATCACCTCTATTAGTCAATGATAACGGTCATTGGTGCCCCACATCACCTCTATTAGTCAATGATAACAGTCATTGGTGTCCCACATCACCTCTATTAGTTAATGATAACAATCATTGGTGTCCCATATCACCTCTATTAGTCAATGATAACAGTCATTGGTGTCCCACAGCCCCTCTATTAGTCAATGATAACAGTCATTGGTGTCCCACAGCCTCTCTATTAGTCAATGATAAGAGTCATTGGTGTCCCACAGTCCCTCTATTAGTCAATGATAACAGTCATTGGTGTCCCACATCACCTCTATTAGTCAATGATAACAGTCATTGGTGTCTCTCAGCCCCTCTATTAGTCAATGATAACAGTCATTGGTGTCCCACAGTCCCTCTATTAGTCAATGATAACAGTCATTGGTGTCCCACAGCACCTCTATTAGTCAATGATAACAGTCATTGGTGTCCCACAGCCCCTCTATTAGTCAATGATAACAGTCATTGGTGTCCCACATCACCTCTATTAGTCAATGATAACAGTCATTGGTGTCCTACATCACCTCTATTAGTCAATGATAACAGTCATTGGTGTCCCTCAGCCCCTCTATTAGTCAATGATAACAGTCATTGGTGTCCCACATCACCTCTATTAGTCAATGATAACAGTCATTGGTGTCCCTCAGCCCCTCTATTAGTCAATGATAACAGTCATTGGTGTCCCACATCACCTCTATTAGTCAATGATAACAGTCATTGGTGTCCCACAGCCCCTCTATTAGTCAATGATAACAGTCATTGGTGTCCTACATCACCTCTATTAGTCAATGATAACAGTCATTGGTGTCCCACATCACCTCTATTAGTCAATGATAACAGTCATTGGTGTCCCACAGCCCCTCTATTAGTCAATGATAACAGTCATTGGTGTCCCACAGCTCCTCTATTAGTCAATGATAACAGTCATTGGTGTCCCACATCACCTCTATTAGTCAATGATAACAGTCCCTCTATTAGTCAATGATAACAGTCATTGGTGTCCCACATCACCTCTATTAGTCAATGATAACAGTCATTGGTGTCCCACATCACCTCTATTAGTCAATGATAACAGTCATTGGTGTCCCACAGCCCCTCTATTAGTCAATGATAACAGTCATTGGTGTCCCACATCATCTCTGTTAGTCAATGATAACAGTCATTGGTGTCCCACAGACCAGCCCCTCTATTAGTCAATGATAACAGTCATTGGTGTCCAACAGCACCTCTATTAGTCAATGATAACAGTCATTGGTGTCCCACAGCCCGTCCTCTATGTTGTGAGCCAATCTTGTCATTCTATTAAGTCTCAACTATTATTTTTGTATCTTGTCTTCCTTTTCAAAGGCTTTGCAGAGGATAAGAAGATGCATGGAAACTCTAAAGAAACATCATTGAACTTGGGAGGCCAGATTTGAAAAGGAAATGATAAATCCCCAAGTTCAGGTTTGTCAGTTATTTAGAATGAGGATACTGGGGCTGGTTGAATCGTTATCATGTCCTGTTGCCTAATTTGCATATGACTAATATCAATTTATTGTATCCTGAGATGTCAGACACCGAGGCTGCCAGTACCTCTGAGGCTGCCAGTACCTCTGAGGCTCCAGTACCTCAGAGACTCCAGTACCTCAGAGGCTCCAGTACCTCAGAGGCTCCAGGACCTCTGAGGCTCCAGTACCTCAGAGACTCCAGTACCTCAGAGACTCCAGTACCTCAGAGGCTCCAGGACCTCTGAGGCTGCCAGTACCTCTGAGGCTCCAGTACCTCTGAGGCTCCAGTACCTCTGAGGCTGCCAGTACCTCTGAGGATGCCAGTACCTCTGAGGATGCCAGTACCTCTGAGGATGCCAGTACCTCTGAGGCTGCCAGTACTTCTGAGGCTGCCAGTACCTCAGAGGCTGCCAGTACCTCAGAGGCTGCCAGTACCTCAGAGGCTCCAGTACATCTGAGGCTGCCAGTACCTCTGAGGCTGCCAGTACCTCTGAGGCTGCCAGTACCTCTGAGACTCCAGTACCTCTGAGGCTGCCAGTACCTCTGAGGCTGCCAGTACCTCTGAGGCTGCCAGTACCTCTGAGGCTGCCAGTACCTCTGAGGCTGCCAGTACCTCTGAGGCTCCAGTACCTCTGAGGCTCCAGTACCTCTGAGGCTGCCAGTACCTATGAGGCTCCAGTACCTCTGAGGCTGCCAGTACCTCTGAGGCTGCCAGTACCTCTGGGACTCCAGTACCTCTGAGGCTGCCAGTACCTCTGAGGCTGCCAGTACCTCTGAGGCTCCAGTACCTCTGAGAATGCCAGTACCTCTGAGGCTGCCAGTACCTCTGAGGCTGCCAGTACCTCTGAGGCTGCCAGTACCTCTGAGGCTGCCAGTACCTCTGAGGCTCCAGTACCTCTGAGGCTCCAGTACCTCTGAGGCTCCAGTACCTCTGAGGCTGCCAGTACCTCTGAGGCTGCCAGTACCTCTGAGACTGCCAGTACCTCTGAGGCTCCAGTACCTCTGAGGCTCCAGTACCTCTGAGACTCCAGTACCTCCGGGTCGATAGTCCATGTGTTGGATGATGCACCTCCGTTGATCAGAACAGACAGTATATACATAAGTTAGTGTCATTCAAAACCAGCACATACTGTAAGTTTTTGTGAATCAGTTTTGTAAATCAAAGATGGGAAAGTCTCCACTTTCATCCCATATTCATTGTACTATAACAAAATGTAAAGTAGAGGAGCACAGAGCCATAACTAATCAAAATGTGCCGGTGTCCAAATACTTTCTGTGTCGTCTGTCTAGTTCTCCAAGATCCTTGTTTTCTTCAACACAGTTGACCAAAGCTCTGCTTGGATACGAGACTGATGACTCAATAACCAGCGTTGACAACAGTGGAGATGATTATGTACCAGGGCATCAGGATCATCAGAGGAAGACAATTCCTATGAAGAACATCTGACAGGTATGTCTATACCTCACATACACATGGACCTATTCTGAACTACAATGTCCTGTTGGAAAATGACATGTTTTCCACTGATGTTTTCCAGGAGAGAAGATTGGGCCAAACAGCCAATGACCAAGGGAAAGCTGGGACAACAGCCAATGACCAAGGGAAAGCTGGGCCAAACAGCCAATGACCAAGGGAAAGCTGGGACAACAGCCAATGATCAAGGGAAAGCTGGGACAACAGCCAATGATCAAGGGAAAGCTGGGACAAGAGACAGGCTCAAACGGTTAGCATGTTTCCTGTCTGCCTTCAGTCAGTGCATTTTCACTCTGTAGTGTCAACGTATGGTGCTGTGCTGGTCCAGATCAATCCTGTCTGCCTTCAGTCAGTGCATTTTCACTCTGTAGTGTCAACGTATGGTGCTGTGCTGGTCCAGATCAATCCTGTCTGCATCAGTTAGTGTATTTCCAACCATGCCAGCACAGAACGGATCAGTTTGGATTGGACACAAGTAGAGACGTTAGATCTGGAACTAGTGTGTCAGGATAGATGATAACACAGAAGGATTACCACACTTTACATTGTTTTACCTGGGGAAGGGAACTTCATTTAAAAGGTCTTTCTTTCTCTCTCTCGGAGAACCTGAGCCCTTGGACCATACGTCACGGCAAACCGGGCATGATGACTCCTTGCTGTCCTCAGTCCACCTGGCCTTGCTGCTGTTCCAGTTTCAACTGTTCTGCCTGCGGTTATGGAACCCCTACCTGTCCCAGACCTGCTGCTTTCAACTCTTAACCTTTCTAGGACAGGGGTGCCGCTAGCGGCACTCCTCCCACATTCCATTGAAAAGGCAGAGCGGCAAATTAAAAAAAAACATTTTTTTAAAATATTTAACTTTCACACATTAACAAGTCCAATACAGCATATGAAAGGCAGACATCTTGTGAATCAAGCCAACATGTCCGATTTTTAAAATGTTTTACAGGGAAGACAAAATATGTAAATCTCTTAGCTAACCACCTTAGCAAAAGACACCACTTTCTAACACCAATCAGTTTTTACCTCCATCACCAGCTATCACTAATTCGACCAAATGAAGATATATATAGCCACTAACCAAGAAACAACTTCATAAGATGACAGTCTGATAACATATTTATTGTATAGCATATGTTTTTTTTGAAAAATGTGCATATTTATGGTATAAATCATAAATTACATTTCAGCTACAATCAGAAATTGCACCGAAAGCAGCCATAACATTTACAGACACCAACATCAAATACCTAATTACTCCTCATAAAACATTTCTGAGAAATACATACTGTGCAGCAATTGAAAAACAGGATTCTTGTGATTCCAGACAATATTTCCGATTTATTAAATGTTTTACAGCGAAAACAAAATGTAGCGCTAAATTAGCATAGCCACGCCAGACAGACACACTTGGGCGCGCGCGACCAGTTGACATGCACGACAGATATATGAAATAACATTATAAATTTGGTCTTACTTTTGCTGATTTTTCATCAGAATGTTGATCAAGGTATCCTTAGTCCAGAAGAGTCGTTCAATCCATTCAGAATGGCAACTTTCCATCTTCATTTAGCAGGGGTACTAGTCGAGTGGCACGGATCTCTCCAACGTAAACAAAGTAAACAGAACGGAACACGGCAAAACTCCCGAAAGAATTCAAATAATCTGATTAAACTATATTGAAAAAACATACATTACGATGACATGGTCTCATTTATCAAATCAAATCCGAGCTGGAGATTCACATCCGAAACGGCAGCAAAACAAAACATAATATCTCTCCCAAGTCGCGCGCTTCTGACTTCCGGAAATTGACGGTCACGTCAAAGAAATAGGTCTTATTTCACGTCAGAACAAGATAAACACAAAATTTCTCCTCTGACGTCCTCTTGACACCCAGAGGAAGGCGTACGAGGTGTGTTTCGGGTCATAGGTGGCATGACCATGTATAGGCAGAGCGTTGAAGCGAGCATAAACATCTTGCATTTTACTTCCTGGTCGGGGAAAGTGCTGCCAAAGGACTTCTGTTCCACTCAGAGAAAAAATTAAAACGGTTTTAGAAACTAGAGACTGTTTTCTATCCAATAGTATTAACAATATGCATATTGTAAGAGCAAAAATTGATTAAGAGGCCGTTTGAAAATTTGCACATATTTTCCAGTTTTTCCAATACGCCCCCTACAGCCCTAACAGGTTGATTGGCTATGAAAAGCCAACTGACTTTTATTCCTGATTATTATTTTACCATGCTTGTCATTTATAAACATTTTGAAAATCTTGGCTCTCTCTAATTCTCTCCTTCTCTCTTTCTTTCTTTCTCTCTCTCGGAGGACCTGAGCCCTAGGACCATACGTCAGGACTACCGGGCATGATGACTCCTTGCTGTCCCCAGTCCACCTGGCCTTGCTGCTATTCCAGTTTCAACTGTTCTGCCTGCGGTTATGGAACCGCCACCTGTCCCAGACCTGCTGTTTTCAACTCTTAATGATCGGCTATGAAAAGCCAACTGAAAATTATTCATGATTATTATTTGACCATGCTTGTCACTTATGAACATTTTGAACATCTTGGCATAGTTCTGTTATAATCTCCACCTGGCACAGCCAGAAGAGGACTGGCCACCCCTCATAGCCTGGTTCCTCTCTAGGTTTCTTCCTAGGTTTTGGCCTTTCTAGGGAGTTTTTCCTAGCCACCGTGCTTCTACACCTGCATTGCTTGCTGTTTGGGGTTTTAGGCTGGGTTTCTGTACAGCACTTCGAGATATTAGCTGATGTACGAAGGGCTATATAAAATAAACTTGATTTGATTTTATTGATTTTATTTTATTAGAAGGTTCACATTGCAAACAGATTGTTGGGCTTAGATTCCATACAGATTGTTGGGGTTAGATTCCATACAGATTGTTGGGTTAGATTCCATACAGATTGTTGGGGTTAGATTCCATACAGATTGTTGAGGTTAGATTCCATACAGATTGTTGGGGTTAGATTCCATACAGATTGTAAGGGAACTCCCCCCCCAATTGTACAAAATAACATGGCAAGTTATTGGCACCGAGCGGACCATATACACGATGGACAAATACACTCCTTCTGGCGGTGTTTCATCCAAAGTTGATGGCAAATGCCATATTGCAAATGAGCTGTGTAACACCCCAAAAATCCTATAGTGGGCGAGTGCGCTCTAGCCTAATTTTTCATAGGCCTATTGTAACTCAAGTCAAGACCCAAGAGTAAAATTTTGAAATTTTGAAATTTTTGGCAAAAACTTATCACCCCCTTAAGAAAGTGCTTTCTGGATTCTTTCGATTTATATGTCAATTACACATGTGTAAGAACTGTATGAAAATACTTTTGTCAAATTTTATTAACATAATTTTTTGGGAAATTTTTATTTGTACTTAAGGAATATGTTTTGTGCATTTGGAATGTGATTTCATAGGAAGTCAAAAGTCAAAAATGTCAAAAATTTTGAAAAAACGTATCACCCCCTTTAAAAAAGTGCTTTCTGGACCGTTTTTCGAAATTCTTTAAATTTTTAGGTCAATTACACATGTGTAAGAACTGTATGAACATACTTTAGTCACATTTTATTATCATAATTTTTTATAAATGTTTACTTGTACTTAAGGAATATGTTTTGTGCATTTGGAATGTGATTTCATAGGAAGTGAAAGTCAAAAGTCAAAAATGTTAAAAATGTGGAAAAAACGTATCACCCCTTTTAAAAAAGTGCTTTCTGGACCGTTTTTTGAAATTCTTTCGATTTTTACGTCAATTACACATGTATAAGAACTGTATGAAAATACTTTAGTCACATTTTACTATCATCATTTTTTATAAATGTTTACTTGTACTTATCACCCCCCAAACGAAAAGTTTGGACTTAGAATATTTTTCGAGTTTTTTGGAAAAACTCCATAAATCACTCAGGCCATTGACTCGAGAAGAAAAAACATAAAATATTTTCCAGAAAAAAACCCAGAATACTCTCTGACTTTTTTTGAAAACCTCCATAAATCACTCAGGCCAGCACCCATTGATTTGTGGCCGTAGTATAGTGCTCCCAGAGCGGGTATGGAAGTCCGGATCCCCCCTAAAAGCATTTAAGCCTTAAATATTCTAAGTCCAAACTTTTCGTGCACCTGGTATTTTTTTTAGGTTACCAGGTGCCAGTTTTCAAGACGGTTGAAATTGCTTTTAGGGGGCATCCAGACTTCCATACCCGCTCTGGGAGCACTATTCTACGGACAAAAATCAATTGGTGTTTTTTCTTCTGGAATTTTTTTAGTTTTTTCTTAAATTTAAATTTTAAGGCTCTGTGTGTCTTTAAGCACCATACTTTTTCACTCCATCCTTGCTGTGCACAAACAGTTTGGACTTGTGTGTGTGTGTGTGAGCTTTTCTTTGACATCTGTTTAGAGAAATTACTGATTTACAGTTCATGAAGGTTGCCTAATCACACACTTAAAGTTTTGGAAAGATCTGACTTTTTAACCCTTCGAAACAGCACCTGTGACCCCATTTTAAGGCACTTCCGGTTGGCACAGGAAGCTATAAGTAAATACATATCCTGATCGGGGTATGCTTTTACAGAATCCTGAGTTTTAAGTCTATACGTTAAGAACTGACTGATTTACACAGGGTTGAATGCACTATATATCACAAACTGCTGGTTGAGTATGGCAAAACACTTTTAGGGTGATTTTAACCACTTCAGGTTTGTCATGTTGCAAATGTACAAAAGTCAACTAGCAAGTCAGTGTGCATCAGTCAATTTGATATTTCAGACACCAAACTGATACCATCTGAATCCAAACTCACTTTTTCCAACTCCTTTAGAAGCCAACTATCACATATTTCAGAGCAGGCCCAAAATTCACAGCATCTTCCATTTAAACCATAATAAAACAAATAATACGTAGTTATGTTCTAGCTGCGGGTCCAGTTCTCACATTATGTTTAGTCCTATGTGAGGCGACCTCGAATCCCAAGTTTCGGCTCGATAAGTCATTCGGTGCCCGAGCAAAACCCTAATTGGTGCTGAAAATCCACTTTTTTCCATGCCTTGCTACGGGGTGCTTGAATGAGCAATCGGACAGAATCGTTGGGGTCTGTCTCTATGAGCCGAGCCGGTTTCAATGCACCTAGTCTTGCGACTCTGGGACTTTTCTAAATGTCGGCGTTTTCGTTGAGCTCAAAATGAATTGAAAACATTGCAAATACAAGAGGCTTTTTATCGGTCCGAGAACCTTCTAGAGCCACATAACTCACCGTGCACAATCGACCTGAGGTCTAGAACAGGTTTGTAAAGTTTCAGAACTCTAGGTCTGACGGTTCTTTAAAAGTTGGAACAGAAGTAACTATTGCAGGCACTGTCTGCCTCTAAGCCCCTCAGTGTGTCACTCCATCCTTTCTGTGTGGGTGTGTAATTTAAAAAAAAAAATCTGATGGGACGAATGACTGATTTACAGTTCATGAGGGTTGTCTATTCACCTATATGAAGTTTTGGAAAGATTTGACATTTTTAACCCTTCGAAACAGCCCATTTGACACCAATTATGGCACTTCCGGTTTGCACAGGACGCTAAAAATAAACACATATCATCACTGGAGTAGGCTTTTATAGAATCCTGAGTTTTAAGTCTGTATGTTAAAAATTGACTGATTTACATAGGGTTGAATGCACTATTTCTCTCAAACTGCAGGTTGGGTATGGCAAACACTTTTAGGGTGATTTTAACCACTTCCGGTTGCTCCAGGAAGCTTAGAATCGACACAGGTAGACCTCATAGTGGCCTGATGGATTGTCTTTGAAGACAGGTTCATGAGGCATTCATAATCAACATAGGCTTCAGGTTGAATTTAGAGGAGCACTCAATGAATTCCTATGGGGAGACATGTCATTGTAAACTGTTTGATGTAAACACCTTCTTTTAACTGTGAAGGGTTAATGCCACACGGTCAATGTTAGGCTTGCACAGATCGGGAGGACCATAGGAACGTTCCTGAGGTCAAATTGTGCTTCTAACCTTAACGGTTCTCTCTCTGTCTCCCAAAAGCAAATAAAATTGAAATTGAGGTCAAAGGGTCATTTGGGTCCGTCTTCTTGTAACGGTCGCTGCGCTCAGACCGAGCGAGCTACGGTCAAGCGGGGTATCTCGTTGAACTCGACACGGCCTGGAGATAATGGTAATGCCATTGCAGGTGTTGTGTGTCTTTAAGCACCGTACTTTTTCACTCCATCCCTGCTGTGTGTGTGTGTGAGAACTTTTCTTTGCCATCTTTTGGGAGAAATGACTGATTTACACTTCATGAGGGTTGTCTAATCACACAAATGAAGTTTTGAAAAGTTCTGACCATTTAACCCTTCAATACTGCATCTATGACACCAACTTAAGGCACTTCCGGTTGTCACAGGAAGCTATAAATAAAAACATATCTTGAATGGAGTATGCTGTTACAGAATCCTGAGTTTTAAGTCTGTATGTTAAAAATTGACTGATCTACACAGGTTTGAATGCAGTGATTTTCACAATTGCAGGCTATGTAAATCAAAACACTTTTAGGGTGAATTTAATCACTTCCGGTTGCTCCAGGAAGCTTAGAATCGACACAGGTAGACCTCACGGTGGCCTGATGGACTGACATCAAAGACAGGTTCATAAGACATTCATAACCCACATAGGCTTCAGGTTGAATTTAGAGGTGCAGTCAATGTATTCCAATGGGGAGACATGTCATTGTAAACTGTTTGATGTAAACACCTTCTTTTAACTGTTAAGGGTTAATGCCACAGGGTCAATGTTAGGCTTGCACAGATCGGGAGGACCTTAAGAACATTCCTGAGGTCAAATTGTGCTTCTAACCTTAACGGTTCTCTCTCTGTCTCCCAAAAGCAAATAAAATTGAAATTGAGGTCAAAGGTCATTTGGGTCCGTCTTCTTGTAATGGTCGCTGCGCTCAGACCGAGCGAGCTACGGTCAAGCGGGGCATCTCGTTGAACTCGGCACGGCCTAGAGATAATGGGAATGCCATTGCAGGCTTTGTGTGTCTTCAAGCACCGTACTTTTTCACTCCATCCTTGCTTTTTGTGTGTGTGTGTTTGTGTGAGAGAGCTTTTCTTTGACATCTGTTGGGAGAAATTACTGATTACAGTTCATGAGGGTTGTCTAATCACACAAGTGAAGTTTTGAAAAGATCTGACCTTTATTACCCTTCAAACCTGACCCTATGGCACCATTTTAAGGTACTTCCAGTTGACATAGGAAGCTGAAAGTGAACACATACCCTCCTTGGGGTAGGCTCTTATATAATATTGAGTTTTAAGTCTTTATGTTAAGAACTGACTTATTTAAAGAGGGTTAAATGAGTGTGTGTTATTTCATAAAATCACATAAAATCACAGAATTCTCGCAGAGCTTCGAGACCCACTTTAAAAATGTGCGTCTGAACACACTGCAACTGGATCTGTGAGTTTTTTGGTTAACAAATTCCTCTTTGTGAACATGACCAAATGGTCAATGTACGATTTCTCTTAAATTACGATAGATAAATGGCTGGTTCTTTTTTTCCTGACACCGTATGCTTATGTACTTTGACGTGAAGTGGTCAAATTAGCACCCTACTTTGGGTTTTGACCTTTAATCCCAGAAAAATGGCCATAACTCAAAAAGCGCTGAGGCCTCGACGCCATCTTGTTCGGGGCCAACTGCCCATTACTCCAAACCTACACTCGCCAAGTTTCGTCTTCGAAATATTTTCCGTTTCGGAGAAAAGGCTGTGCGCGTTTGCCACGTGCTCGTGCGCTTGCAATATGATTTATTTTCCCTCTTGTGGGAATTTTCGAGAATGCGGAAAAATGTCCTAAATTTGTTATTTTATAAAACGGAAACCGAACGTCCGAGACATTTTCTTCGATGACTTCCCGAAAGATCTCTCCCCCGCCTACGGCCCGACGCCGTCTGCGATTTTTAGAAACGTCGCCGAACGTCTAGTAAGGGACCGTACATTTCCAATGGGACTTTTTTCACTAACCATACGGCTCCCGTAAAATAGTTCCCTTATGTTGGGGTTAGATTCCATACAGATTGTTGGGCTTAGATTCCATACAGATTGTTGGGGTTAGATTCCATACAGATTTTTGGGGTTAGATTCCATACAGATTGTTGGGGTTAGATTCCATACAGATTGTTGGGGTTAGATTCCATACAGAATGTTGGGGTTAGATTCCATACAGATTGTTGGGGTTAGATTCCATACAGATTGTTGGGGTTAGATTCCATACAGATTGTTGGGGTTAGATTCCATACAGATTGTTGGGGTTAGATTCCATACAGATTGTTGGGCTTAGATTCCATACAGATTGTTGGGGTTAGATTCCATACAGATTTTTGGGGTTAGATTCCATACAGATGGTTGGGGTTAGATTCCATACAGATTGTTGGGGTTAGATTCCATACAGATTGTTGGGGTTAGATTCCATACAGATTGTTGGGGTTAGATTCCATACAGATTGTTGGGGTTAGATTCCATACAGATTGTTGGGGTTAGATTCCATACAGAATGTTGGGGTTAGATTCCATACAGATTGTTGGGGTTAGATTCCATACAGATTGTTGGGGTTAGATTCCATACAGATTGTTGGGGTTAGATTCCATACAGATTGTTGGGGTTAGATTCCATACAGATTGTTGGGGTTAGATTCCATACAGATTGTTGGGGTTAGATTCCATACAGATTGTTGGGGTTAGATTCCATACAGATTGTTGGGGTTAGATTCCATACAGATTGTTGGGGTTAGATTCCATACAGATTGTTGGGGTTAGATTCCATACAGAATGTTGGGGTTAGATTCCATACAGATTGTTAGGGTTAGATTCCATACAGATTGTTGGGGTTAGATTCCATACAGATTGTTGGGGTTAGATTCCATACAGATTGTTGGGGTTAGATTCCATACAGATTGTTGGGGTTAGATTCCATACAGATTGTTGGGGTTAGATTCCATACAGATTGTTGGGGTTAGATTCCATACAGATTGTTGGGGTTAGATTCCATACAGATTGTTGGGGTTAGATTCCAAACAGATTGTTGGGGTTAGATTCCATACAGATTGTTGGGGTTAGATTCCATACAGATTGAGTCTGCCTTGATGTCAGCATTGCACATTCTTCTCTCACATCCTTCTCTATGTAGTTATTTAGTTGGGATTGTTAGTTTAATCTCAACACACTCTGCAGATACAGCTGCAACCTGGTAGAGTTAATACAGAGAGATGTTCAAGTACTGTATTGTACTCAACCTTTATTTAATGTCATTTATAATGTCATCTCTTTCCAAAGGTGCCAAAGGAACAACAAGGTTTTGGTCGACAATAGAGGTGGATGCTGTTGAAGATTCCTTGATGAATTTTATCCGAATGGGAAAAACGCCTGGAAAACAAGACTGTGAGAAATGCATTGCTGCTTCTAGTGCTAGTAAACAGGGACTGGAGAGCAGGACAGGTCTATGTACACAACAGAATAGTTGCAGATCAGAGAAAATAAGTGTATAAGATGCTTCTATCTTGGTTTACCTCTGAGGATTTAATGGGACTTACTTCACTTAAGCTCATAGGCAGTTGATGAATGTCCTCCATCTCACTCTGTTCAGGGGAAGTTTTCCCAGGTGGTTCACTTTTGTAGTGACTAAGGTCTCAAGAATACAAAGCCTGCTGACTTTGAGTGTTACAGAAAAATAAAATACATTTTTTTAAACTATTAATCTGTTACTTGGATATAATGAATCCATTACTGAAATGGTTGTTGCAGTTTAAATACTTTACAGAAGAACTACACTACAGTAGAAATACACTACAGAACTACACTACAGTAGAACTACACTACAGAACTACACTACAGTAGAACTACACTACAGAACTACACTACAGTAGAACTACACTACAGAACTACACTACAGTAGAACTACACTACAGAACTACACTACAGGAGAACTACACTACAGAACTACACTACAGTAGAACTACACTACAGAACTACACTACAGAAGAACTACACTACAAAATAACTACAGAATAACTACACTACAGCAGAACTACACTACAGTAGAACTACACTACAGTAGTACTACACTACAGTAGAACTACACTACAGAATAACTACACTACAGAGATACACTACAGCAGAACTACACTACAGTAGAACTACACTACAGTAGAACAACACTACAGTGGAACTACACTACAGTAGAACTACACTACAGAGCTACACTACAGAATAACTACACTACAGCAGAACTACACTACAGCAGAACTACACTACAGTAGAACTACACTACAGTAGTACTACACTACAGTAGAACTACACTACAGAATAACTACACTACAGAGATACACTACAGCAGAACTACACTACAGTAGAACTACACTACAGTAGAACTACACTACAGTAGAACTACACTACAGTAGAACTACACTACAGAGCTACACTACAGAATAACTACACTACAGTATAACTACACTACAGTAGAACTACACTACAGAAGAACTACACTACAGAAGAACTACACCACAGTAGAACTACACCACAGTAGACCTACACTACAGAACTACACTATAGAACTACACTACAGAACTACACTATAGAACTACACCACAGTAGAACTACGCTACAGAACTACACTACAGTATAACTACACTACAGTATAACTACACTACAGTATAACTACACTACAGTAGAACTACACTACAGAAGAACTACACCACAGTAGAACTACACTACAGAACTACACTACAGAACTACACTATAGAACTACACCACAGTAGAACTACACTACAGTAGAACTACACTACAGTAGAACTACACTACAGAAGAACTACACTACAGTAGAACTACACCGTAGAACTACACTACAGAATAACTACACTACAGTAGAACTACACTACAGTAGAACTACACCACAGAAGAACTACACCACAGTAGAACTACACCACAGTAGAACTACACTACAGTAGAACTACACTCTAGTAGAACTACACTACAGTAGAACTACACCGTAGAACTACACTACAGAATAACTACACTACAGTATAACTACACTACAGTAGAACTACACTACAGAAGAACTACACCACAGTAGAACTACACTACAGAATAACTACACTACAGAATAACTACACTACAGAACTACACTACAGTAGAACTATACTACAGTAGAACTACACTACAGAACTACACTATAGAAGAACTACACTACAGTAGAACTACACTACAGAAGAACTACACTACAGAATAACTACACTACAGAATAACTACACTACAGTAGAACTACACTACAGAATAACTACACTACAATAGAACTACACTACAGAATAACTACACTACATAATAACTACACTACAGTAGAACTACACTACAGAATAACTACACTACAGTAGAACTACACTACAGAACTACACTACAGAATAACTACACTACAGTAGAACTACACTACAGAACTACACTACAGAATAACTACACTACAGTAGAACTACACTACAGAATAACTACACTACAGAATAACTACACTACAGTAGAACTACACTACAGAATAACTACACTACAGAATAACTACAGAATAACTAACTGTTGAGTTGCCATCCGTGTTGCATCATTGTGACATCATCTACCTGCAATATTTTCAGTCATAAAATAGAATGAATGCATCAAATATCGAGAATTTAAACGTGTTAATTATTTTACCCTTCCATTAGGTACAACGTAGGCAGTTGGATAGCTTTTATAGATTTTATAGGAGGCCTTCTCTCGATGGCTGAGTGGCTGCTGCCAACATACAGACTCAATCTCTAGCCACTTAAATAATTAATAATTCAATGTAATACATGTACCACTAGCCACTTTAAACAATGCCACTTTATATAATGTTTACATACCCTACATTACTCATCTCATATGTATATACTGTACTCTATACCATCTACTGCATCTTGCCTATGTCGTTCGGCCATCGCTCATCCATATATTTATATGTACATATTCTTAATCATTCCCTTACACTTGTGTGTAAAAGGTAGTTGTTGTGAAATTGTTAGATTACTTGTTAGATATTACTGTACGGTCGGAACTAGAAGGACAAGCATTTCACTACACTCGCATTAACATCTGCTAACCATGTGTATGTGACCAATAAAATGTGATTTGATTTGCAATTTACGGTCTCAAGTAGTTGGTCAAATTTCAAGTGAAGTTTTTTCAAGGAGTCAGCAACTTTTGGTGATTTCCTCATAATAGATTCTCATGAGTGTAATTTCTGTGCTTCTATGATGTCTAGAAAGCAGGGTCCTCAACAGGTATGTATTTGTGAGGAGTCCTAAAATGGTTACAAATACAAGACTGTGTGTGTGTGTGTGTCTGTCAGGTGATTATTGACACTGAGGAGTAATCATCATAAACCCTAAACCCTGGATAGAGGGGCTCAATGAATGTGGAGGTGAATGTGATCAGGTGGGTCAGTGTGTCAGAGGAGGCTCTATAGAAGGACAGAGTGCCGGCTGGCCAGTCCAGATACACTCCTACTCTGTGGGAGCCGGAGGAGGGGACGTCTATGGTAGTGTCATTATTATTGTGCCAGGCAGTGTATCTGTTTTGAGAGCAGAACAGACTCCAGGACTTGTCATTGTGTCCAATCCTACAGTTATCACCCCTTCCTCTCCTGCTGATTCCTTTATATGTCACTCCTATAACAGGTCTTTTCCCACTCCACTCTACCTCCCAGTAACAGCGCCCAGTCAGACCCTCTCTACATAGCACTTGTTCACGGTCCTCAAATCTCTCTGGGTGATCAGGATACGGCTGCTTCTCTCTCCTCCATGTCACCTTTCTGTTCTCCTCAGACAGAGAGAGGTGTCTGTTTACTGTGTTTGGGTCCAGTGTGAGATCACAGACATCTGATGGATGAAACCAGACACAATATTAGAAATCATCATCATTCACATTAGAATGTTAATTCACTTCTCACTAATTCATTTAATGTAGATGTTTCTAGGTATCAAAAGGAGAAGTTAAGGTAACTTGAGACTTGTTGAATGATCATATGTTATACTGTATGGTTATATAAAACACACTTGTTCCCATTAATTACACACACACACACACACACATGTATGCATGCGTGAACACACACACACACTGGACACACACACACACACACACACACATGTATGCATCATGAACACAAACACACATTTCTTATGTTACACAAACACGCCACACACATAGACAAAAATACACATTGTCAAAGCAACTCTTTGTAAACTTTGGTGTCCCTGAATTCTGCTTCTGTAGAACTACAGCTGATATTTAATATGACATAGTAAGTAATGATGGTGGTCTTTGACTTTGACTTAACTTGAATTAAGACTTATTCTTTGTCATATTCTTCACAGCAGTCAACACTCACATTTTCTAAGCCCAGGTTTCATTGTGTACTCTCCACCATGTTCCACACTGTAGCGGTAAGCAGAAGAACAGACAGTCATTGAGGGATACACATGAACTCACACACACACACACACACACACACACACACACACACTGGACACACTACACACACAGGACACACACACACAAAGTAACATATAACATTGTCCAAGTGGTGGTAAGAGTGTTTGTCTTAACTAGCCTGATAAGTCAAACATGTCTGATATGAACATTGACATAAACCCTCTACATACTTGAGTTTCTCCAGTCTGCAGTGTGGATCCTCCAGTCCAGCAGAGAGCAGTCTGACTCCTGAGTCTCCTGGGTGATTGTAGCTCAGGTCCAGCTCTCTCAGGTGTGAGGGGTTTGACCTCAGAGCTGAGACCAGAGAAGCACAGCCTTCCTCTGTGACTAGACAGCGTGACAGCCTGCAAAGAGTAAAATCATATTACAATCGCACTGCTATTCTTGGTGATGAAGAGAGTGGCAGTATATTTTTCCAACATTTTTAGATATATCAGTGTCCTGAAACCTGCTATATCTATTCATAAATAATGAATCGTTATTAGGAATGACAAGTGTTGCTTGTAGAGAGAAAAATGTATAGTACAAATATTTGAGTAGACTGACCAGACCAGTTTAAAAGCAGTACCAGTCAAAAGACAGACAGAGAGGTATCATATTTAGATTGTATTGAGTATACAGTCCACATCATATCTATTTTGACAGTGAAGCTAACATTTTAAATGTGGCTCTATACTACAACATTTTGGATTTCAGATCAAATGTTTCATATGAGGTGACAGTATATAATGTCACCTTTTATTTGAGGATATTTTAATACATATCATTTGAAGAAGTCATACGTATTCTGACCAATTCACTTATATTGTTTTAAGTAGTCAAAAGTATAGTATTTGGTTGTAAACTCATTGGTTGCATTTGCAGTTTGTTTTGGTTGTGTTTTGCCCAATAGTAACTGAAAGGTGGATGACAACTGGATAAATTTTCTGTCTAAGTAGATACCATGTTTCTAAACGATACTAAATTAATCCTGATGATGCCATGATTAATACAAACCATGAATGAATCATGAACAATTACGAATGAGAAAGTTACAGTGTGTGTGTCCAATGTGTGTGTGTGTGTGTTTCCAGTGTGTGTGTGTGTGTGTATGTGTGGCTGTGAGGTGTACCATATTTTATGTTATTTCTGTATTGATGCAGGGACTGGTTTGGGTTTTTACTTTACCTTCTATACCGGTATTTGAATGTTTGGTTTGTTAAATGTGACACACCATGTGTAATGTCAATTTTTATAGTTTACCTTGCTACTTGAGTCATCTCCACAGTGACCTAGCCACGCCCCCTGTCACTCAAGGAGCGCATTTGATGCTCCTCAACCACAAAACACCTGTTTTCAGTCTGCCTGGTCAATGCAGTACATGGAACAATGTTGATGACAACAATACTGTTCAGTCTGCCTGGTCAATGCAGTACATGGAACAATGTTGATGACAACGAGGCTGTTTCCACTTTGCTTCTTAATATAAATCCTCTAGTGTTCTATAATATATATAGATATATATATCACTATTCGTTTGTGTTTCTTACATCAGCAAAATAGCTAGTTTGTCTTTTTTTAGCAAGTTGCCAAAAAACTTGTGAGATTTTAATTGTTAGCCGCTAATGCTAATAGCTAGCTAGCTAATAAATGTACTGAGTCAGAGTAAACGTAGCTGGCTAATACAGCCTGATAATACCAGTGATGGTGTAGACCTAAATCAGCATGTTGTTTGTGCAACAGTATCTTCTAAACCAAAGAGGAATATGTAAAGCAAAAACATGTTAGTTACATGAAGTAGCTAAGAGAAAACATGTTAGCTACATGAAGTAGATAAGAGAAAACATGTTAGCTACATAAAGTAGCTAAGAGAAAACATGTTAGCTACATGAAGTAGATAAGAGAAAACATGTTAGCTGCATGAAGTAGCTAAGAGAAAACATGTTAGCTGCATGAAGTAGATAAGAGAAAACATGTTAGCTACATGAAGTAGCTAAGAGAAAACATGTTAGCTACATAAAGTAGCTAAGAGAGAACATGTTAGCTACATGAAGTAGATAAGAGAAAACATGTTAGCTACATGAAGTAGCTAAGAGAAAACATGTTAGCTACATGAAGTAGCTAAGAGAGAACATGTTAGCTACATGAAGTAGCCAAGAGAAAACATGTTAGCTACATAAAGTAGCTAAGAGAAAACATGTTAGCTACATGAAGTAGATAAGAGAAAACATGTTAGCTACATGAAGTAGATAAGAGAAAACATGCAATGTAGCCAAAGCTTATAGGGTCCCCTAGGAAACACTTATCAACACTTTAGTTCCTACCCTATCACAATAACTGGGTAGATTGGTGCCAGCTGTGCAGACCAGTGGTGCCAGTTGGGTGCCATCCCATTACTGCAGCCACTGCCTAATCTCCGCATTTATCAGAAATCATATCCTTATAAACCAGAGCTCATTTCCTGCAACAACCACAGTTAACATCATCATACATAAGACTATTGGGTTTGTGTGGTTTAAGGTTAGTCAATCATGAGTTTTCCTAGTCCTAGAAGTTGGTCATGCACTTAAGGTAAGTGTGGCCAAGTGTAGACGTTATTAGCTAAAAACTAATTAATGGAAAATCTTGAAGTCTGTACACTATCATTGCTCAAGAAGGACTGAAGACAAGGAGACGAAGCCACTTTAGACTATTCAGATGTTGCCCGAGACTTCCAAAGAAGTTGGGCTCACATGCTGACTACACCGCTCACATTGCGCAAGAGGTGCAAAATAAATGTGCACATACATGTTATTCAATCATTTCATGTAACCTGCTAGCGTGTCAACAAGTGTGTGCGTAGCCAGGCGCTAAAATTGAACTTGGTTCTATTTTTGATGCTTGACACGCTGCAAGTCCCGCCTCTCCCATCTCCTCATTGGTTTTAGGAGCACATACCCACATCAGTGATTGAAAGATGAACTGAGGTCCACACTCCAGTCCAGTTGGTGGTGGTAATGCACCTTAAAGTTGGTTGCCAACCGCCATATAAAGTCCACAGAAGAAAAAGACTACTACTGAAGGAGAAGCGGTTAAATGACATGTCCTTACACCCTAACCCCTACCCCCTACCTCCTACTCCTTACACCTTAACCCCTACCCCCTACCTCCTACTCCTTACACCCTAACCCCTACCCCCTACCTCCTACTCCTTACACCCTAACCCCTACCCCCTACCTCCTACTCCTTACACCCTAACCCCTACCCCCTACCTCCTACTCATTACACCCTGACCCCTACCCCCTACCTCCTACTCCTTACACCCTGACCCCTACCCCCTACCTCCTACTCCTTACACCCTAACCCCTACCCCCTACCTCCTACTCCTTACACCCTAACCCCTACCCCCTACCTCCTACTCCTTACACCCTAACCCCTACCCCCTACCTCCTACTCCTTACACCCTAACCCCTACCCCCTACCTCCTACTCCTTACACCCTAACCCCTACCCCCTACCTCCTACTCCTTACACCCTAACCCCTACCCCCTACCTCCTACTCCTTGCACCCTAACCCCTACCCCCTACCTCCTACTCCTTACACCCTAACCCCTACCCCCTACCTCCTACTCCTTGCACCCTAACCCCTACCCCCTACCTCCTACTCCTTACACCCTAACCCCTACCCCCTACCTCCTACTCCTTACACCCTAACCCCTACCCCCTACCTCCTACTCCTTGCACCCTAACCCCTACCCCCTACCTCCTACCTTTAATCTGTGGATTATTTGTCGGTGTAGAGAACACACAATGTTTTCTCAAAATTGTTCAAAAATCTATAAAGATCCAGAAAAAAAAGACATTGTACATTTCAGGTAAAATAACAACCCAATGTTTAAATCCCAGGACAAATTAGCAGCAGCAGCAAGCTAGCTAGCTAAATGTCCATGAATGTTTCATGAGTTTTGACCTGTTCCCCAAATTAAAGACACACTCGGAGACTCGGGTCTGGATAATTACTGCTCTCTTGTGGAGTGTGTGTGTGTGTGTGTGTGTGTGTGTGTGTGTGTGTGTGTGTGTGTGTGTGTGTGTGTGTGTGTGTGTGTGTGTGTGTGTGTGTGTGTGTGGGATGGGGCACTCGCAAACACAAACACACTCTTGCATATGCACCGCACCCACATAGGCTCCTCCCCTCTCATTACATTACTCATATACACAAACACTCATTACATTACTCATATACACAAACACTCATTACATTACTCATATACACAAACACTCATTACATTACTCATATACACAAACACTCATTACATTACTCATATACACAAACACTCATTACATTACTCATATACACAAACACTCATTACATTACTCATATACACAAACACTCATTACATTACTCATATACACAAACACTCATTACATTACTCATATACACAAACACTCATTACATTACTCATATACACAAACACTCATGACATTACTCATATACACAAACACTCATTACATTACTCATATACACAAACACTCATTACATTACTCATATACACAAACACTCATGACATTACTCATATACACAAACACTCATTACATTACTCATATACACAAACACTCATGACATTACTCATATACACAAACACTCATTACATTACTCATATACACAAACACTCATTACATTACTCATATACACAAACACTCATTACATTACTCATATACACAAACACTCATTACATTACTCATATACACAAACACTCATGACATTACTCATATACACAAACACTCATTACATTACTCATATACACAAACACTCATTACATTACTCATATACACAAACACTCATTACATTACTCATATACACAAACACTCATTACATTACTCATATACACAAACACTCATTACATTACTCATATACACAAACACTCATTACATTACTCATATACACAAACACTCATTACATTACTCATATACACAAACACTCATTACATTACTCATATACACAAACACTCATTACATTACTCATATACACAAACACTCATTACATTACTCATATACACAAACACTCATTACATTACTCATATACACAAACACTCATTACATTACTCATATACACAAACACTCATTACATTACTCATACACTCACCTCCTCAAATTGCACATTCACTTTTCAGCTTCAACTTCCCTGTTATGCAAAACAAAACTATTAGTCAGTACAAACACATTTCCACAAACCAACATGTCATTTGACAATGCACCTCAATTGTGCTGAATCCTGTTTGCTGGAAAGCACCTACTGTAGGCTTATCGCTCGTGTGTCAGTGACTGTATATGTTAATGGTCAAAGCTGATCACGTGACAACATTCCTATGTGAAGTCGAAAAGCACATTGAAGCCAAATGATGTCTGTTTAATATGGTAAATGTTAAGACATAGTCTGTTAAGACTTAAAATGCGCAGTTTGAGCTACACCAGGAAGTGACGTTGCAGGCTAGCTTAGCGCTGCCCCCTCTCATTGACAGACTCAAGTTGACAACCGACTGGGGTACTGCAGGCTGCCATTTTAGAATAATTGAGTTTATTAGAAACAATGATTGGTACCATGATTGTCTTCCAAAATGTATTTTATTTAGTCGCTGATTGACCATGAAGAGCGTTATTTTCCCATTCACTATAAAGGTGGATCCTGTTTCTGCTTACAATGCTTTACCGCGTTCGTCCTTAAACATCCCTGGCTTCAAAGAGAGGGGGCAGTCATTCTCCCCTGGTGTTTTTACATCCCGCCTGCCCTATAGTAACCCCTCCTGCTCTCTGTCTCCCAGGCCAGTTGACTCGGATCCATTTCCTCTCATCTCCTCTCGTTTATTGCAAATTGCACTTCTGCTCCAAACAAATTCATTTTTCACCGTAAAGTGGGAGTGGTGGTGGATGGTTATCTATTCTGGTCTTGGTCGGCCTGTGATACAGCAGATCTATGTTACTTTATTTATTTTTTTCCCCTTTTACCTCTAACCTTCACTCTATTTTTCTCGCACTCTCTTTTTTCTCTCCCACTCTCATTCAC